>NW_027639265.1:0-1000 GCF_951799975.1 Gobius niger | reverse complement strand
GAGCACATTTTCTCCAGTTTGGCCCCAGTCCAAAAGCTTCTTGATAAAAGCTGTGAAAACAGCAACAAAACTGAGACGAAAACAATGATGGAAATTGACAAAAAATTGATGAAAAAATGACAAAAATGTGACAAAAAATTATAAAAAAATGGACGAAAAAATTACAAAAAATGTGACAAAAAAATGACAAACATTTGATAAAAAATTGACGAAAAAATGAAAAAAGGACTCAGACTCCCGCCTGAACCGAGAGGATCTTTTCCCTCACGTCATCAGATTTTTTTTCCATCATTTTTTTGTTGGGTATTCAACTCATTTTTGTTACATTTTTGTCATTTTTTTGTAATTTTTTCATCCATTTTTTGTCACATTTTTGTCTTTCTTTGTCAAATTTTTAATACATTTTTGTAATTTTTTGTCACATTTTTGTAATTTTTTGTCACATTTTTGTAATTTTTTGTCAAATTTTTAGCATTTTTCTGTATTTTTTTTTGCAACATTTTGTCACATTTTTGTCATTTTTATGTCAAATTTTTGTCACATTTTTGTCATTTTTTTGTCAAATTTTTGTCACATTTTTGTCATTTTTTGTCACATTTTTGTCATTTTTTTTGTCATTTTTTGTCACATTTTTGTCATTTTTTGTCCATTTTTTATCAAATTTTTGTCACATTTTTGGTCTATTTCTTGTGACATTTTTGCCACTTTATCATCACTTTTTTGTCAATGTTTTCTCACTTTTTTTGTCACATTTCCATCATTGTTTTTGTGTCAGCTTTTTTCCAGAAGCTTTTGGACTGAAAATGTGCTCGGTTCAGGCGGGAGTTAAGGGGTTAAATGCGACTGGTTTCCTTCGCTCTGTCCCTGGTCCGGACCCAGGGCGAGCGAAGGAATGAATTACCCACAATCCTCTGTTCAGCTCCTCGCATTTGGAAGGGAGAATCCGACCGGGGCAGGTTTTCCGTCCACCAGAGAGGCCTGTTCTCCCCGAGGAGCGGCT
>NW_027639266.1:81182-262933 GCF_951799975.1 Gobius niger | reverse complement strand
TAGTCCAGGTTTAGTCCAGGTTTGGTCCAGGTTTGGTCCTAGTTTAGTCCAGGTTTAGTCCATGTTTGGTCCTAGTTTAGTCCAGGTTTAGTCCAGGTTTGGTCCAGGTTTAGTCCAGGTTTAGTCCAGGTTTAGTCCAGGTTTGGTCCAGGTTTGGTCCAGGTTTGGTCCTGGTTTGGTCCAGGTTTAGTCCAGGTTTGGTCCAGGTTTGGTCCAGGTTTGGTCCCGGTTTAGTCCAGGTTGAGTGCTGGTTTCCTTCTCAAAGTGAAGGTTTGGCCTGATACAAAAACTGCAGTAGTGATGCAGTAATGATGCAGTGATGATGCAGTAGTGATGCAGTAGTGATGCAGTAATGATGCAGTGATGATGCAGTAGTGATGCAGTAGTGATGCAGTAGTGATGCAGTAGTGATGCAGTAATGATGCAGTAGTGATGCAGTAATGATGCAGTGATGATGCAGTAATGATGCAGTGATGATGCAGTAATGATGCAGTAGTGATGCAGTAGTGATGCAGTAGTGATGCAGTAGTGATGCAGTAATGATGCAGTAATGATGCAGTAATGATGCAGTGATGATGCAGTAATGATGCAGTAGTGATGCAGTAGTGATGCAGTGATGATGCAGTGATGATGCAGTAATGATGCAGTAGTGATGCAGTAGTGATGCAGTAATGATGCAGTAGTGATGCAGTAATGATGCAGTGATGATGCAGTAATGATGCAGTGATGATGCAGTAATGATGCAGTAGTGATGCAGTAGTGATGCAGTAGTGATGCAGTAGTGATGCAGTAATGATGCAGTAGTGATGCAGTAGTGATGCAGTAATGATGCAGTAATGATGCAGTGATGATGCAGTAGTGATGCAGTAATGATGCAGTAGTGATGCAGTAGTGATGCAGTAGTGATGCAGTAGTGATGCAGTAATGATGCAGTAATGATGCAGTGATGATGCAGTAATGATGCAGTAATGATGCAGTGATGATGCAGTAATGATGCAGTGATGATGCAGTAATGATGCAGTAGTGATGCAGTAGTGATGCAGTAGTGATGCAGTAGTGATGCAGTGATGATGCAGTAGTGATGCAGTAGTGATGCAGTAGTGATGCAGTGATGATGCAGTAGTGATGCAGTGATGATGCAGTAATGATGCAGTAATGATGCAGTAATGATGCAGTAATGATGCAGTAGTGATGCAGTAGTGATGCAGTAGTGATGCAGTGATGATGCAGTAGTGATGCAGTAGTGATGCAGTAGTGATGCAGTGATGATGCAGTAGTGATGCAGTGATGATGCAGTGATGATGCAGTAGTGATGCAGTAGTGATGCAGTAGTGATGCAGTAATGATGCAGTAGTGATGCAGTGATGATGCAGTAATGATGCAGTAATGATGCAGTAATGATGCAGTAATGATGCAGTAATGATGCAGTGATGATGCAGTAATGATGCAGTAATGATGCAGTAGTGATGCAGTGATGATGCAGTAGTGATGCAGTAGTGATGCAGTAGTGATGCAGTAATGATGCAGTGATGATGCAGTGATGATGCAGTAGTGATGCAGTAGTGATGCAGTGATGATGCAGTAATGATGCAGTGATGATGCAGTAGTGATGCAGTGATGATGCAGTAGTGATGCAGTAGTGATGCAGTAGTGATGCAGTAATGATGCAGTAGTGATGCAGTAATGATGCAGTAGTGATGCAGTAGTGATGCAGTGATGATGCAGTGATGATGCAGTAGTGATGCAGTGATGATGCAGTGATGATGCAGTGATGATGCAGTGATGATGCAGTAGTGATGCAGTGATGATGCAGTAATGATGCAGTAGTGATGCAGTAGTGATGCAGTAGTGATGCAGTAGTGATGCAGTAGTGATGCAGTAATGATGCAGTGATGATGCAGTAGTGATGCAGTAATGATGCAGTAGTGATGCAGTAGTGATGCAGTAATGATGCAGTAGTGATGCAGTAATGATGCAGTAGTGATGCAGTAGTGATGCAGTGATGATGCAGTGATGATGCAGTAGTGATGCAGTGATGATGCAGTGATGATGCAGTGATGATGCAGTGATGATGCAGTAGTGATGCAGTGATGATGCAGTAATGATGCAGTAGTGATGCAGTAGTGATGCAGTAGTGATGCAGTAGTGATGCAGTAGTGATGCAGTAATGATGCAGTGATGATGCAGTAATGATGCAGTAGTGATGCAGTAGTGATGCAGTAATGATGCAGTAGTGATGCAGTGGTGATGCAGTAATGATGCAGTAGTGATGCAGTAGTGATGCAGTAATGATGCAGTAGTGATGCAGTAATGATGCAGTAGTGATGCAGTAGTGATGCAGTAATGATGCAGTAGTGATGCAGTAGTGATGCAGTAGTGATGCAGTGATGATGCAGTAGTGATGCAGTAGTGATGCAGTGATGATGCAGTAATGATGCAGGAATGATGCAGTGATGATGCAGTGATGATGCAGTAGTGATGCAGTAGTGATGCAGTAATGATGCAGTAGTGATGCAGTGATGATGCAGTAATGATGCAGTAATGATGCAGTAATGATGCAGTAATGATGCAGTAATGATGCAGTGATGATGCAGTGATGATGCAGTGATGATGCAGTAGTGATGCAGTAGTGATGCAGTAATGATGCAGTAGTGATGCAGTGATGATGCAGTAATGATGCAGTAATGATGCAGTAATGATGCAGTAATGATGCAGTGATGATGCAGTGATGATGCAGTAGTGATGCAGTAGTGATGCAGTAGTGATGCAGTGATGATGCAGTAGTGATGCAGTAGTGATGCAGTGATGATGCAGTAGTGATGCAGTGATGATGCAGTAGTGATGCAGTAGTGATGCAGTAGTGATGCAGTAGTGATGCAGTAATGATGCAGTGATGATGCAGTGATGATGCAGTGATGATGCAGTAGTGATGCAGTAATGATGCAGTAGTGATGCAGTAGTGATGCAGTAGTGATGCAGTAGTGATGCAGTAGTGATGCAGTGATGATGCAGTAATGATGCAGTAATGATGCAGTGATGATGCAGTGATGATGCAGTGATGATGCAGTAGTGATGCAGTAATGATGCAGTAATGATGCAGTAGTGATGCAGTAGTGATGCAGTAGTGATGCAGTAATGATGCAGTAGTGATGCAGTAATGATGCAGTAGTGATGCAGTAGTGATGCAGTAGTGATGCAGTAGTGATGCAGTGATGATGCAGTGATGATGCAGTAGTGATGCAGTAATGATGCAGTAGTGATGCAGTAGTGATGCAGTAATGATGCAGTAGTGATGCAGTAGTGATGCAGTAATGATGCAGTAGTGATGCAGTAGTGATGCAGTAATGATGCAGTAGTGATGCAGTAGTGATGCAGTAGTGATGCAGTAGTGATGCAGTAGTGATGCAGTAGTGATGCAGTAATGATGCAGTAGTGATGCAGTAGTGATGCAGTGATGATGCAGTAGTGATGCAGTAGTGATGCAGTAGTGATGCAGTAGTGATGCAGTAGTGATGCAGTAGTGATGCAGTAGTGATGCAGTGATGATGCAGTAGTGATGCAGTAGTGATGCAGTAGTGATGCAGTAGTGATGCAGTAATGATGCAGTAGTGATGCAGTAGTGATGCAGTAGTGATGCAGTAGTGATGCAGTAATGATGCAGTAATGATGCAGTGATGATGCAGTAATGATGCAGTAATGATGCAGTGATGATGCAGTAATGATGCAGTGATGATGCAGTAATGATGCAGTAGTGATGCAGTAGTGATGCAGTAGTGATGCAGTAGTGATGCAGTGATGATGCAGTAGTGATGCAGTAGTGATGCAGTAGTGATGCAGTGATGATGCAGTAGTGATGCAGTGATGATGCAGTAATGATGCAGTAATGATGCAGTAATGATGCAGTAATGATGCAGTAGTGATGCAGTAGTGATGCAGTAGTGATGCAGTGATGATGCAGTAGTGATGCAGTAGTGATGCAGTAGTGATGCAGTGATGATGCAGTAGTGATGCAGTGATGATGCAGTGATGATGCAGTAGTGATGCAGTAGTGATGCAGTAGTGATGCAGTAATGATGCAGTAGTGATGCAGTGATGATGCAGTAATGATGCAGTAATGATGCAGTAATGATGCAGTAATGATGCAGTAATGATGCAGTGATGATGCAGTAATGATGCAGTAATGATGCAGTAGTGATGCAGTGATGATGCAGTAGTGATGCAGTAGTGATGCAGTAGTGATGCAGTAATGATGCAGTGATGATGCAGTGATGATGCAGTAGTGATGCAGTAGTGATGCAGTGATGATGCAGTAATGATGCAGTGATGATGCAGTAGTGATGCAGTGATGATGCAGTAGTGATGCAGTAGTGATGCAGTAGTGATGCAGTAATGATGCAGTAGTGATGCAGTAATGATGCAGTAGTGATGCAGTAGTGATGCAGTGATGATGCAGTGATGATGCAGTAGTGATGCAGTGATGATGCAGTGATGATGCAGTGATGATGCAGTGATGATGCAGTAGTGATGCAGTGATGATGCAGTAATGATGCAGTAGTGATGCAGTAGTGATGCAGTAGTGATGCAGTAGTGATGCAGTAGTGATGCAGTAATGATGCAGTGATGATGCAGTAGTGATGCAGTAATGATGCAGTAGTGATGCAGTAGTGATGCAGTAATGATGCAGTAGTGATGCAGTAATGATGCAGTAGTGATGCAGTAGTGATGCAGTGATGATGCAGTGATGATGCAGTAGTGATGCAGTGATGATGCAGTGATGATGCAGTGATGATGCAGTGATGATGCAGTAGTGATGCAGTGATGATGCAGTAATGATGCAGTAGTGATGCAGTAGTGATGCAGTTGTGATGCAGTAGTGATGCAGTAGTGATGCAGTAATGATGCAGTGATGATGCAGTAATGATGCAGTAGTGATGCAGTAGTGATGCAGTAATGATGCAGTAGTGATGCAGTGGTGATGCAGTAATGATGCAGTAGTGATGCAGTAGTGATGCAGTAATGATGCAGTAGTGATGCAGTAATGATGCAGTAGTGATGCAGTAGTGATGCAGTAATGATGCAGTAGTGATGCAGTAGTGATGCAGTAGTGATGCAGTGATGATGCAGTAGTGATGCAGTAGTGATGCAGTGATGATGCAGTAATGATGCAGGAATGATGCAGTGATGATGCAGTGATGATGCAGTAGTGATGCAGTAGTGATGCAGTAATGATGCAGTAGTGATGCAGTGATGATGCAGTAATGATGCAGTAATGATGCAGTAATGATGCAGTAATGATGCAGTAATGATGCAGTGATGATGCAGTGATGATGCAGTGATGATGCAGTAGTGATGCAGTAGTGATGCAGTAATGATGCAGTAGTGATGCAGTGATGATGCAGTAATGATGCAGTAATGATGCAGTAATGATGCAGTAATGATGCAGTGATGATGCAGTGATGATGCAGTAGTGATGCAGTAGTGATGCAGTAGTGATGCAGTGATGATGCAGTAGTGATGCAGTGATGATGCAGTAGTGATGCAGTAGTGATGCAGTAGTGATGCAGTAGTGATGCAGTAATGATGCAGTGATGATGCAGTGATGATGCAGTGATGATGCAGTAGTGATGCAGTAATGATGCAGTAGTGATGCAGTAGTGATGCAGTGATGATGCAGTAGTGATGCAGTAATGATGCAGTGATGATGCAGTGATGATGCAGTGATGATGCAGTAGTGATGCAGTAATGATGCAGTAATGATGCAGTAGTGATGCAGTAGTGATGCAGTAGTGATGCAGTAATGATGCAGTAGTGATGCAGTAGTGATGCAGTAGTGATGCAGTAATGATGCAGTAGTGATGCAGTAGTGATGCAGTGATGATGCAGTAATGATGCAGTAATGATGCAGTGATGATGCAGTGATGATGCAGTGATGATGCAGTAGTGATGCAGTAATGATGCAGTAATGATGCAGTAGTGATGCAGTAGTGATGCAGTAGTGATGCAGTAATGATGCAGTAGTGATGCAGTAATGATGCAGTAGTGATGCAGTAGTGATGCAGTAGTGATGCAGTAGTGATGCAGTGATGATGCAGTGATGATGCAGTAGTGATGCAGTAATGATGCAGTAGTGATGCAGTAGTGATGCAGTAATGATGCAGTAGTGATGCAGTAATGATGCAGTGATGATGCAGTAGTGATGCAGTAGTGATGCAGTAGTGATGCAGTAATGATGCAGTAGTGATGCAGTAGTGATGCAGTAGTGATGCAGTAATGATGCAGTAGTGATGCAGTAATGATGCAGTAATGATGCAGTAGTGATGCAGTAGTGATGCAGTAGTGATGCAGTAGTGATGCAGTAGTGATGCAGTGATGATGCAGTGGTGATGCAGTAATGATGCAGTGATGATGCAGTAATGATGCAGTAATGATGCAGTAGTGATGCAGTACTGATGCAGTACTCTCTGACCTGTGCGTGCGGACACCGTGGAGGAGCTGCTGGCGTTCCCCCGGTTGGTCGTCACGGTAACGGTGAAGGTGTGTCCGGGGCTGAGGGAGGTGAAGGAGGCGGAGTTTGCGTCTGACGGGAGGCGACGCTCGGAAACAACGCCGTCGCTCTGCGGAAACGTCGACTTTAACCACAAACCAACGACAGGACGTCCAGTTAGAGTCTGAGGGACCGACCTGTGTGAGCGCCACGGTGAAGGCGTCCCAGTCCCCGATGGGCCGGTCCCAGGAGACGCTCAGGGACGTCTCATCGCTGTGGCGGACGGAGAGCTGCTGGACCGGAGCCGGAGCTGAGGGAGGTCAGAGGTCAAAGGAAGTCAAATCTAATACCTTTTGAAGACTTTTCTAAGACCAGGGTTAGTCCTGGTTTCGTCCAGGTTTAGTCCTGGTTTGGTCCTGGTTTGGTCCTAGTTTCGTCCAGGTTTCTTCTTGGTTTGGTCTTAGTTTCGTCTTGGTTTAGTCCAGGTTTGGTCCAAGTTTGGTCCTGGTTTGGTCCAGGTTTAGTCCAGGTTTAGTCCTGGTTTCGTCCAGGTTTAGTCCAGGTTTAGTCCTGGTTTCGTCCAGGTTTCGTCCAGGTTTCGTCCAGGTTTCGTCCAGGTTTCGTCCTGGTTTAGTCCAGGTTTGGTCCAGGTTTAGTCCAGGTTTCTTCTTGGTTTAGTCCAGGTTTGGTCCTGGTTTGGTCCAGGTTTAGTCCTGGTTTAGTCCTGGTTTAGTCCAGGTTTAGTCCTGGTTTAGTCCTGGTTTAGTCCAGGTTTAGTCCTGGTTTAGTCCTGGTTTGGTCCTGGTTTAGTCCAGGTTTAGTCCTGGTTTAGTCCTGGTTTAGTCCTGGTTTGGTCCTGGTTTAGTCCAGGTTTAGTCCTGGTTTAGTCCTGGTTTAGTCAAGGTTTCTTCTTGGTTTCTTCTTGGTTTCGTCCCGGTTTAGTCCAGGTTTCTTCTTGGTTTAGTCCAGGTTTGGTCCTGGTTTGGTCCAGGTTTAGTCCTGGTTTAGTCCTGGTTTAGTCCTGGTTTAGTCCTGGTTTAGTCCTGGTTTAGTCCTGGTTTGGTCCTGGTTTAGTCCAGGTTTAGTCCTGGTTTAGTCCTGGTTTAGTCCTGGTTTGGTCCTGGTTTAGTCCAGGTTTTGTCTTGGTTTAGTCCAGGTTTAGTCCTGGTTTCGTCTTGTTTTCGACCTCCATTAAATCTTTAAAGTGCATATGAGACATTGTTCAGTTTTCTTTGGTCATTATAGTTTCACTTCCTTGTTGGACACTGACAGGAAGCCACATCGTACAGACTTTTAAAGCTGTTGCCGTGCCGACCACGTTAAGTCAATGGGAAATGAAAGTAATAAAAATTCAAATAAAAAACCTTTCCGCCCAACATTTCTTCTTTAAATTTGCCGCTTCACTGAAAGAAACAGGAGCTACAGACTGAGTCCTCATATGGATGAGCTGCACCTGGGTCTACAGGAGGGTCTGACTGAGGGAGAACATCCACACTCAGGCTCCAGTAGAACCAGAGTTTTCTGAAATGAATCTGAAGCATCAGATTTTATTATTGATTAATCTGATTATTACAAATAATAGATTATTTCTGGACATGTAAATGTAGTCAACTGTTTCTGGTTTAGTCCAGGTTTGGTCCTGGTTTGGTCCTGGTTTGGTCCAGGTTTAGTCCCAGTTTCACCCTTGTTTAGTCCAGGTTTAGTCCCTGTTTCACCCTGGTTTCGCCCTTGTTTAGTCCTGGTTTGGTCCTGGTTTGATCCTGGTTTCGCCCTGGTTTAGTCCAGGTTTAGTCCAGGTTTAGTCCTGGTTTCACCCTTGTTTAGTCCTGGTTTAGTCCCTGTTTCACCCTGGTTTCGCCCTGGTTTAGTCTTGGTTTGGTCCTGGTTTAGTCCTGGTTTAGTCCTGGTTTAGTCCTGGTTTGGTCCTGGTTTGGTCCTGGTTTCGTCTTGGTTTAGTCCTGGTTTAGTCCTGGTTTAGTCCTGGTTTAGTCCTGGTTTAGTCCAGGTTTAGTCCTGGTTTTCTCCTGGTTTTCTCCTGGTTTAGTCCTGGTTTGGTCCTGGTTTGGTCCTGGTTTAGTCCTGGTTTAGTCCTGGTTTAGTCCTGGTTTAGTCCTGGTTTAGTCCAGGTTTAGTCCTGGTTCAGTCCTGGTTTTCTCCTGGTTTTCTCCTGGTTTAGTCCTGGTTTCGCCCTTGTTTAGTCCTGGTTTAGTTCTGGTTTAGTCCTGGTTTAGTCCTGGTTTAGTCCTGGTTTCGCCCTTGTTTCCTCCTGGTTTAGACCTGGTTTAGTCCTGGTTTCGCCCTTGTTTAGTCCTGGTTTAGTCCTGGTTTCGCCCTTGTTTAGTCCTGGTTTAGTTCTGGTTTAGTCCTGGTTTAGTCCTGGTTTGGTCCTGGTTTGGTCCTGGTTTTCTCCTGGTTTTCTCCTGGTTTAGTCCTGGTTTCGCCCTTGTTTAGTCCTGGTTTAGTTCTGGTTTAGTCCTGGTTTAGTCCTGGTTTAGTCCTGGTTTCGCCCTTGTTTCCTCCTGGTTTAGACCTGGTTTAGTCCTGGTTTCGCCCTTGTTTAGTCCTGGTTTAGTCCTGGTTTCGCCCTTGTTTAGTCCTGGTTTAGTCCTGGTTTCGCCCTTGTTTAGTCCTGGTTTAGTCCTTGTTTCCTCCTGGTTTAGACCTGGTTTAGTCCTGGTTTAGTCCTGGTTTCGCCCTTGTTTAGTCCTGGTTTAGTCCAGGTTTAGTCCTGGTTCAGTCCTGGTTTTCTCCTGGTTTTCTCCTGGTTTAGTCCTGGTTTCGCCCTTGTTTAGTCCTGGTTTAGTTCTGGTTTAGTCCTGGTTTCGCCCTTGTTTCCTCCTGGTTTAGACCTGGTTTAGTCCTGGTTTCGCCCTTGTTTAGTCCTGGTTTAGTCCTGGTTTCGCCCTTGTTTAGTCCTGGTTTAGTTCTGGTTTAGTCCTGGTTTAGTCCTGGTTTGGTCCTGGTTTGGTCCTGGTTTTCTCCTGGTTTTCTCCTGGTTTAGTCCTGGTTTCGCCCTTGTTTAGTCCTGGTTTAGTTCTGGTTTAGTCCTGGTTTAGTCCTGGTTTAGTCCTGGTTTCGCCCTTGTTTCCTCCTGGTTTAGACCTGGTTTAGTCCTGGTTTCGCCCTTGTTTAGTCCTGGTTTAGTCCTGGTTTCGCCCTTGTTTAGTCCTGGTTTAGTCCTGGTTTCGCCCTTGTTTAGTCCTGGTTTAGTCCTTGTTTCCTCCTGGTTTAGACCTGGTTTAGTCCTGGTTTCGCCCTTGTTTAGTCCTGGTTTAGTCCTGGTTTGGTCCAGGTTTAGTCCTGGTTTCACCCTTGTTTAGTCCAGGTTTAGTCCCTGTTTCGCCCTGGTTTCGCCCTTGTTTCCTGGTGTCTGACCTGTTTGTCCGAAGCAGAGCTGCGTGTTTCCCAGAATGCCGCTGTGCACACTAAGCTCCGCCCTGTATGCTCCTCCCGGGCGGAGGCGGAGCCTGGAGGACGAGAACAGCAGCTGGGACGAGGCGGGGCTGACGGTTTGGTTCACCAGGAGGGAGGCGTCGCTCCACAGGCGGACGCTGTAGTGCTGCCAGTCTCCAGCAGGGGGCGTCCAGCGCAGCAGCAGCCCCTCGGCCACGGACGACAGGGACAGGCCCGACACCGGCGCCGGCGCTGAGGGGAGGAGACAAGCAAATAAAGAGGTGGAGCTCTGTGGAGGCTCCGCCCACCCGCCCTGTCTCGTTTAACCCCTTAACTCCCACCTGAACCGAGCACATTTCCTCCAGCTTGGCTTTACCCCAATCCAAAAGCTTCTGGAAAAAAGCTGTGAAAATAGCGACAAAACTGAGACGAAAACAATGATGGAAATGTGACAAAAAAGGGAGAAAACGTAGACAGAAAACGGACAAAAAATTGTCAAAAAACTGACAAAAAAATTACCAAAGTTTGACAAAAAAAATCAGGAAAAAATGGCAAAAATGTCACAAAAATTGACCCAAAAAAATGACAGAAAGTGACAAAAAATTATGAAAAAATTATGAAAAAATTATGAAAAAGGGGCAAAAATGTCACAAAAAAATGGACAAAAAATTATGAAAAATTTATGAAAAAATTACGAAAATGTGACAAAAAATTGACAAAAAAATGGCAGAAAGGTACAAAAAATTATGAAAAATTTACAAAAAATTATGAAAAAATTATGAAAAAGGGGCAAAAAGTCACAAAAAATGGACAAAAAATTGACAAAAAATGATAAAAATTTTTTAAAAAAATTACGAAAATGTGACAAAAAATGGACAAAAAAATGGCAGAAAGTTACAAAAAATTATGAAAAATGTTAAAAAAGGGGAAAAAATGGACCAAAAAAATTTATGAAAAAATGACAAAAATGTGACAAAAAATGAACAAAAAAATAAACAAAAAATTATGAAAAAATGACAAAAATGTAACAAAAAATGGACAAAAAATTGACAAAAAAATTATGAAAAAATTACAAAAATGTGACAAAAAAATGACAGAAAGTGACAAAAAATTATGAAAAGATCAAGAAAAAGTGGCAAAAATGTCACAAAAAATTATGAAAAATTAATGAAAAAATTACAAAAATGTGACAAAAAATTTACAAAAAAATGGCAGAAAGTGACAAAAAATGATGAAAAATTTACAAAAAATTATGAAAAATGTTAAAAAAGGGGAAAAATTGACAAAAAAATGTATGAAAAAATGACAAAAATGTGAAAAAATTTGACAAAAAATGGACAAAAACAAAAAAATGAAAAAATTATGAAAAAAATATGAAAAAGGGGCAAAAATGTCACAAAAAATGGACAAAAAAGGACAAAAAAAATGGACAAAAAATGGACAAAAAAATTATGAAAAAATTACAAAAATGTGACAAAAAATTGACAAAAAAATGACAGAAAGTGACAAAAAATTGACAAAAAATGATGAAAAGATCAAGAAAAAGTGGCAAAAATGTCACAAAAAATAATGAAAAATTAATGAAAAAATTACAAAAATGTGACAAAAAATTTACAAAAAAATGGCAGAAAGTGACAAAAAATGATGAAAAATTTACAAAAAATTATGAAAAATGTTTTTAAAAAAATGTGAAAAAATGTGACAAAAATGGACAAAAAAATAAACAAAAAAATATGAAAACATTTTGAAAAAGGGGCAAAAATGTCACAAAAAATTGACAAAAAAGAACAAAAAATGACAAAAAAAATGACTAAATTTTTTGTTAAATTTTTATCACATAAATATTTGACATGAAATTGACAACAAAAGGACAAATGTGACAAAAAGTTACAGGAGTGAGTTGAAAACCCCCCAAAAAATGATGGAAAAAAAATGTGCTGACGTGAGGAAAAAGATCCATTTAGATGAGTTTTGTAGGTCTTAGCTTTCAAATGAGTTGTTACACTGGCCGACAGGATTTGGGTAAAGCTGACCAGGAGAAAATGCTCTGGGTTCAGGCGGGAGTTAAGTGGTTAAACGTCCGTAAATGGCGGCCGTCGTCACCTGTCTGCGCCGTGGCCCGGGTCTCGTTGCTCCGCCCCCCCCAGGCCGCGGTCCGCACGGTCAGCTCGTAGCTCCGCCCCGGCACCAAACCCTGGAAGAGAAACGCCGTCGCTTCAGGAGGAACCGGCCGCTCCCGCCACGTCTGCCCCAGCGCCGACAAACGCAGCTCGTAGCTCTCTACTCCCCCTGCAGGCCGGGCCCAGGACGCCAGCAGGGAGTCGGAGCTGCCGTCACAGCGGAGCGAGAGGGCGGACACCGGGAACGGGACTGGAACAGACGGGACAGAACAGACGGGACAGAGGCACGAGCTTTACTCTGTGGTACTTTATGTGGGGTAAGCATAAAAGAAAGAAAGAAAGAAACACTAAATTTAAGCAAATAAATAGCTAGAATTAAGCAAAATGTCCTCAGAAAATGGAATAATTTAAGGAAAACATTCTTATTTAGTGAAAAAATGTGGGATATTTTACTTAAATGTTGCTTGATTTAATAATTCAAAATGTTGTTAATAAATACTAATATTTAAGGAAAGTATTGCTGCGCCCGGAGACCCGCCTCCATGATGTGGAGCCAGGCTGACGGTCAGAATCACCTGCTGGAGGATTCACCTATTGTACATGTTTTTAGTGGTAGACACGGGGAGAACATGCTCCACACAGAAAGGCCCCGTCCTGGTGGGAATCGAACCCAGGACCTTCGAGCTGAGGCTTTACACTGCAAAAAGTGGATTCTAAGCAAGTAAAAAATGTCTTACTTTAAGAAATAAGTTCTTATTTTTTCCCTAAAAAGTAATAATGTTTTACCGAGCAAAGTTTTCTTGAGAAAAAAAATCTTGTTTTAGGAAATAAAATCTAGTCATTTCTTGTTCAGATAAATTTACTAAAAACATGATAATTTTTCTTGTAACAAGAAAGAAAAACTTTTTGAATCTTCAGCTTTAGACAAAGAATATTTTTTCTTATTTTAAGACAAACTAAGATCAACAACTCTTAATGTAAGAACTGCTTCTCACAGAGAGATAAAACATTCCATTCTTTAAAGTGGGCGGCTCGGTGGCACAGCGGTTAGAGCCTCAGCTCGAAGGTCCCGGGTTCGATTCCCACCAGGACGGGGCCTTTCTGTGTGGAGCATGTTCTCCCCGTGTCTACCACTAAAACATGTACAATAGGTGAATCCTCCAGCAGGTGATTCAGACCATCAGCCTGGCTCCACATCATGGAGGCGGGTCTCCGGGCGCTGCAATACTTTCCTTAAATATTAGTATTTATTAACAACATTTTGCTCAAAAATGTGAGTCATTTAGAACATTTTACTTAAATCAAGCTACATTTAAGTAAAATATCCACAATTTTTCACTAAATAAGAATGTTTTCCTTAAATTATTCAATTTTCTGAGGACATTTTGCTTAATTCTAGCTTTATTTGCCTAAATTTAGTGTTTCTTTCTTGTTTTATGATGAGAATAATATTGTAGAAATAAGAATTCTTTGCAAGAACAAAATGCTGACCCCATTGGCAGAATGTTTTCCTTAAAACAAGACAAAATGTTGTATTTTAATTTTTTTTCCCCTTGTTTTTAGTCGGGCACTTCTTGCAGTGTAACCGCTGTGCCACCGAGCCGCCACTTTAAAGAATGGAATGTATTATCTCTCTGTGAGAAGCAGTTCTTACTTTAAGAGTTGTTGATCTTAGTTTGTCTTAAAATAAGAAAAACAATTCTTTGTCTAAAGCTGAAGAAGATTCAAAAAGTTTTTCTTTCTTGTTACAAGAAAAATTAGCATGTTTTTAGCAAGAAATGGCTAGATTTTATTTCCTAAAATAAGATTTTTTCTAGGCAAGACATTATTACTTTATAGGGAAAAAAAAATCTCTTAAAGTAAGACATTTTTGACTTGCTTATTATATTATCTCTTCTCACCTGTTTGAATCTGTCCACGGCTCCGCTCTCCGTCCCGCCCCGACACCACGGTCACATTGTAGAGCGTCCCCGGCTCCAGCCCGGTGACGAGGCAGCGGTACCGGGCCTCAGAGGGCGGGGCCTGGGGGTCCGGCTCACATCGGTGCCCGCCCTCCCCGCCCCGCCCCTCCTCGTGCCCGCCCTCCCCCCTCACGAACGCGGTGAAGTTGCAGGAAGAGGCCGTGGAGCTGAGCCGCACCAGGGCGGACTCTGATTGGCTGAGGACCGCGGTGAAGTGGGCGGAACACGCCGCGGCTTTGGTGGGCGGGATCTGGAAACACAAGAGTTTGGGTAAAAGTGAAGATGGATCCAGAAGATGTTTTAGTTCGGGGACGCTGAGGGACAAAATTTACCCCCAAAACACTTTTTCTGTGCATAAATCCTGTTTATTAACCTCTTAACTCCCGCCTGAACCCAGAGCATTTTCTCCAGTTCAGCTTTTTTTTTTTCATCACTGTTTTTGTTGTTGGGCAGTCGTCTCATTTTTGTCATTTTTGGTAATTTTTTTGTCAAATTCTCATCACTTTTTCGTCAATTTTTTTCTCAATTTTTCGTCCAATTTTTGGTAATTTTTTGTCACTTTTTCGTCAAATTATTCGCTTTTTTTTTCTCACTTTTTTGTCAATTTTTTGTCAATTTTTTGTCAATTTTTCGTCACTTTTTCATCCTTGTTTTCGTCTCAGTTTTGTTGCTATTTTCACACCTTTTTACCAGAAGCTTTTGGATTGGGGTAAAGCTGGAGAAAATGTGCTCGGTTCAGGTGGGACTTAAGGGGTTCATATTGCCTGCAGTTCACAAACTATCCACCAGGGGGTGCTGCAGCGCCCTCAGCACCCTGGGTTCCCACGGCCTTGGAGAGCGGGTCAGAAGAACCTTATGAGAGACCAGCAGGCCCGGGTAGAACCAGGAGGCCGTCCTTCTGTGGACCCACCCACCACCTGCAGGGGGCGCTGTAGGGGCTGGTGCAGCTCCCACGGCCCGGCAACGGACAAGTGGAAGAAGATGGATGGACGGAGTGTATTCAGCACGATGTGGATTATCTTTTTAAAATGGATCAAATTAGACGCATGGTTTGTATCTGAGCTGCTTTGTACCAAAAACATCTGCACAGATGTGGAGACGAACCCAGGACGAAGACTTTATAAAGACGATGTCCTTCAGAAACGTTTGGCCGAGAGGTTCAAGAAACTGACCTGATCGAGCAAAAACAATGTGATGACACGTTACAGTCATTTCTCTCGGGTCAAAGGTCGATCTAAAGAGTTTTCCTTGTGTTTAACCTCTTAACCCCCACCTGAACGGATCCCATTTTCTCCAGTTTGGCTTTACCCGAATCAAAAAGCTTCTTGGGGAAAAAACACCAAAACAGCCACAAAAAATGAGAAGAAAACAAGGATGTAAACGCAACAAAAATGTGACAAAAATGTGACAAAAATTCAACAAAAATGTGACAAAAATTTCAACAAAAATTCAACAAAATGTGACAAAAATTGAACAAAAATGTGACAAAAATTCAACAAAAATGTGACAAAAATGTGACAAAAATGTGACAAAAATTCAACAAAAATTCAACAAAAATGTAACAAAAATGTGACAAAAATGTGACAAAAATGTGACAAAAATGTGACAAAAATGTGACAAAAGTTCAACAAAAATGTAACAAAAATGTGACAAAAATGTGACAAAAATGTGACAAAAATGTGACAAAAATGTGACAAAAATGTGACAAAAATGTGACAAAAATGTGACAAAAGTTCAACAAAAATGTAACAAAAATGTGACAAAAATGTGACAAAAATGTGACAAAAGTTCAACAAAAATGTAACAAAAATGTGACAAAAATGTGACAAAAATGTGACAAAAATGTGACAAAAATGTGACAAAAGTTCAACAAAAATGTAACAAAAATGTGACAAAAATGTGACAAAAATGTGACAAAAATTCAACAAAAATTCAACAAAAATTCAACAAAAATTCAACAAAAATGTGACAAAAGTTCAACAAAAATGTGACAAAAATGTGACAAAAATTCAACAAAAACTCAACAAAAATGTGACAAAAATGTGACAAAAATGTGACAAAAATGTGACAAACATGTGACAAAAATGTGACAAAAATTCAACAAAAATTCAACAAAAATTCAACAAAAATGTGACAAAAGTTCAACAAAAATGTGACAAAAATGTGACAAAAATGTGACAAAAATGTGACAAAAACTCAACAAAAATGTGACAAAAATTCAACAAAAATGTGACAAAAATTCAACAAAAAAGTGACAAAAATTTAACAAAATGTGACAAAAATTCAACCAAAAAGTGACAAAAATTTAACAAAATGTGACAAAAATTCAACAAAAATTCAACAAAAATGTGACAAAAATTCAACAAAAATGTGACAAAAATTCAACAAAAATTCAACAAAAATGTGACAAAAAACTCAACCAAAAAGTGACAAAAATGTGACAAAAAGTGACAAAAACTAAACAAACAAAATGTGACAAAAATTCAACAAAAATGTGAAAAAAAACTCAACAAAAAAATGTCAAAAATTCAACCAAAAAGTGACAAAAATGTGACAAAAATTCAACAAAAAGTGACAAAAAAAAAAACATAAAAAGGTGACACAACAAAGCAACAACGCGAGGAAAAAGCTCAGTTTTGTGGGTCTTAGCTTTCAAATGAGGTGCTACACAGGCCTGTATAAAAGCCAAAGGCGGGTGGGAAGAGGTTGAACTTTACCTCATGTAGAATCCATCCCCAGCAGAGAAGGACAAAGCTGGTGGAACATCTGAGCATCTCTGCAGCTCCTCGGTCTGGAGGCTCTTACATCCCATGGACAAACTGACGGGACGATTTCCTAAAACCTAACCCATGTTTGAGGAAACTGAGCACGAGCCCAAAAAAGTGAAACGAAACCGAGAAAAGAGAAGTGGCAGTCAGGAGGTCAGATGGAGCGACCGTTTCTTCAGACTTCACCCATTCTGGGACCGAACGATATGTCCAGGGTTTTTACAGAGGGAACCCCCACCCCCAGAACCGAGCACATTCTCCCCGCTCTGGCTTTACCCAAATCTACAAGCTTCTGGAATAAAGTGTCCAAATAGCCACAAGAACGAGGATGAAAACGCACCAAAAAAGTGACAATAATGTGATGAAAGTGCAAAAAAAAAACCACAGAAAGGAGCAACGAAAAGAGCAATGATGAGAGCAGCTGAAAAGTGACAAAACATCAACAAAGAAGTGGCAAAAACAGATGAAAAAGAAACAGTGAGGATCGTCAAAATAGCGAAGATGAAAACAGGACAAAACAGATTGAAGTCTCGCTGTTCGATATCACGAAAACAATTTTATTACGATATTTTTCTAGACCATTTCAATGCGATTTGTTCCAGGGCTGGGGGGAAAAATCTATTTGATTTAAAGGGGGGGTTTTATGCAAAATGGACTTTTTCAAGCTTTCCATCATGTTATTCTGTCATTCCCTCATTAAAAACATGCCTGAAGTGTTGCCTTGGCACATTCACGTATTTGTGAGTAATCTGTAAAAACTCTGATGGCGGCCATTTTAGGGATAGGTTTGCCTGAGTCCTCCTAGGAACGCCCCCACCTCCTGGAGACGCCTCCGAGCTTTCAGAACCCCCTCCCCACTGAGGCCACAGACAGCGTGTGGAGGGGGCGTGTCTAAAGGCTCAGAGGTTCTTAAAGAGACAGAGGCCTATTTCAAGACATTCACTACAGCCATTTTGAGAGAGACATTTTATACAAGGCAGTTATTCTAATTTACTGCATTTACAGACCAACAGAAGGTTTGTCATCATTGTAGTGTGATATAGACTGGTGCTATGGGACTGAAAAAAGCAGAATACCCCCTCTTTAAGATTATTATTATTTTTTTTATCATAATTATTTTTGCCCAGAAGCCCCACCTCAGAATATTGTGTTGTTTTATGGCTCAATCCAAATACAGTATAAATAATTTGGATGTTTAACAATCTCTGTTGCAGTGACTTCAGTCAGAGACAGGGTTTGACTTTACAGTTTTGTTTATGTTGATGCACTTTCATTAATACAATAAGTATATATTTACAGCTTGCAGTATTTGGGTTTGAATGGGGGGGGGGTCGAATCGTAAATCGAGTTTTTTATTAAAAAATTGCTATGTTCCGCTCTAATCAAACACAAATCGTAAGTAATAGTTTTTCAGCACATCAGGACCAAAACTAAACTAAAATGTAACTAAATGTTGAACTAAAACTGAACTTTTACACATTTATAAGTTTAATTCGTTGTTTGTTTTTGGCTGAGTTTGCAAAATATATGTGTCGATCCCAGTCCGATGAAGACTTCAGTGATGTTACGATAATTGTGGCTTCTCACGATACGGATATTGAATCTCCTAATATCGCGATATGATATTTCAAATGTGACAAAAACTCAATAAAAAGTGACAAAAATTCAACAAAAATGTGACAAAAATTTAACAAAAAAGTGACAAAAATTTAACAAAAATGTGACAAAAATTTAACAAAATTTAACAAATTTAACCAAATGACTACTCGAGCTGGCCCACCGGTATTATACTTTTTTTTTTTAAGATTTTGCATATCTGGACTATTTAGTTATATATTGTATAGTAATAAGTGTTGCTTGTTCCATATTCAATGTTAAGCAAATCTTGTTTGGGTCCATATTAAAAGGTTCATTTGTTCAATAGTGGCCCGAGACTTTGTTCAAGTTTTACATTTTGGCCCACTGTGTATTTGAGTTTGACACCCCGGCCTATACTATTATATAGAGGAAACATTGTTTTGTCTTTGAGGACATTTTTGGTCTTGTACAGAGAGATCATGGACCATGACTGATATTAATGATCATTTTTTTCATTCATATATTTTCTCTTTAGCTACGACTTGTGAAAGTGTAATGCTGTTAATAGAAAAAAACAAAAAACGACCAAAAATATGACCAAAAAACGTCAAAATATGACAAAAAACAAAACAAAATATGACAAAAAATATACAAAAATATGACTAAAAAATACAAAAATATAACAAAAAAAACTACAAAATATGACCAAAAAAACTACAAAATATGACTGACGGAGCGTCTAATCAATACAGCGCGAAAAGGCAGGAGGAAACACCACGTGTTTCTTTGGATGCATTAAACTGGAATCGGTTTTCCCGGGGGTTAAGGGGTTAGACAGTGAAGAGGTTTACAGATTTACGGACAGGTAAACGTTTGAAACAATGGGCTGGACCTGCAGCGCAGACGGAGCCTCCAGAACCACCATGTAAGAGCTGATTCATCAACAGGAATATTGTTGTTTTCCGATGTTTTAAGGCGTTCACACAAAGTTACAGCATTAGAGGTTATATTACGCATCTGCCACAGCCCAGAGACAGCGGGACTGAAGGGAATCTATTTAGAGCAGGGGCGAATCCGAGTATACAGGGGCGAATCCGAGTATACAGGGGCGAATCCGAGTATACAGGGGCTGGGGCAGTACAGGGGAACCACTGACAGAACAACTGCCAGAGACCAATAAAAATAAAAAAATATTATTTCATATTTATCTTTCAGACTGCAGGAAAAACAGCTCATGTTTAAAAGACTCTGTTTCATTTTTTTTTTTTAAGTCGGCCCCTTCCTTAAAATGCTGTCCCGGTAATTTTGTACATAGACTGGAGCATTTAAAATATATGTATTTTGAATTTTGTGATTTTAGCCTAAATTCCAAATCGCTATATCTTGAGAAAACACTTGTTATTTTCCAGATTAAACACATTTTGAAAAGTAGACACTGGCGTTTGTGACTTGACTTGACTTGACTTGACTTGACTTGACTTGACCCCATGACCGATTGACTTGGACTGACTTGGGACTTGGACCTTCACGACTTGGACTTGACTCAAGACTTGCATTTAGTGACTTACTCCCACCTCTGGTAACCTCTTAACTCCCGCCTGAACCGAGAGCATTTTCTCCAGTTCAGCTTTACCCAAATCCAGTAGGCCAGTGTAACGCCTCATTTGAAAGCTAAGATCTACAAAACTCGTCTAAATGGATCTTTTTCCTCGAGTCATCAGATTTTTTTCCATCATTTTTTTGGTATTCAAGTCATTTTTGTAATTTTTTGTCTTCATTTTTTTTCATTTTGTTTTTTATTTTTATCTTTTTTTTTTTCACTTTTTGTCATTTTTTTGTCATTTTTTATCAAATTTCTGTCAAATTTCTGTCATTTTTTTGTCATTTTTTGTCACATTTTTTGTCATTTTTTTCTCATTTTTTGTTCACTTTTTGTCATTTTTATCTTTTCTTTTTCACTTTTTTTCCCTCATTTTTTGTTCATTTTTTTGGTCATTTTTTGGTCATTTTTTAATCATTTTTTGTCACATTTTGTCATTTTTTCGTCACTTTTTCGTCACATTTCCATCATTGTTTTCGTCTCAGTTTTGTTGCTATTTTCACAGCTTTTTCCCAGATGCTTTTGGATTGGGGTAAAGCCAAACTGGAGAAAATGTGCTCGGTTCAGGTGGGAGTTAAGGGGTTAAACACTAAACGAGTCTCTGGAGTAAAAGTTCATCAGCACAAACTGTCCCTGTGACGATCGGGATTGTAAGAACTCACCAGGTTTTCTTTTCATGTTTTATTCCAATATCGTATGAATCTATTCTATGTTGAAAATGTGCCTCAGTAACAAACCTCAGACCACACGGCACCGTCAGGGTCATCACGCCAGAGCTGAAACAACACGCTCATACTCACAGGGGGCGCTGTCGTCGTCCTCTCCGCGGTCGTCGTCGCCATCTTTGTTGTCGTGAGCTCTTCTCGCTTCGTCGTCGTAAAAGCTTTCGCTGTCGTGACCGTAGTTTCCACGTTTTCAGTCACAGAAGCTGTCGTAGCTCTGGTGCTAGCTTCAGTGCTAGCTTTGGTGCTAGCTTCAGTGCTAGCTTTGGTGCTAGTTTGGGTGCTAGCTTTGGTGCTAGTTTGGGTGCTGGCTTTAGTGCTAACTTGGGTGCTAGCTTCAGTGCTAACTTGGGTTCTAGCTTTGGTGCTAGTTTGAGTGCTAGCTTGGGTGCTAGCGTCAGTGCTAGCTTTGGTGCTAGCTTTGGTGCTAGCTTCAGTGCTAGCTTTGGTGCTAGTTTGGGTGCTTGCTTCAGTTCTAGCTTCGGTGCTATCTTCGGTGCTAGCTTCAGTGCTAGCTTTGGT
Source organism: Gobius niger (assembly GCF_951799975.1). Lineage (NCBI taxonomy): Eukaryota > Metazoa > Chordata > Actinopteri > Gobiiformes > Gobiidae > Gobius > Gobius niger. The sequence goes on along the minus strand of NW_027639266.1, from coordinate 241,785 downwards.
GCTAGCTTCAGTGTTAGCTTTGGTGCTAGTTTGGGTGCTGGCTTTAGTGCTAACTTGGGTGCTAGCTTCAGTGCTAACTTGGGTTCTAGCTTTGGTGCTAGTTTGAGTGCTAGCTTGGGTGCTAGCGTCAGTGCTAGCTTGGGTGTTAGCGTCAGTGCTAGCTTGGGTGTTAGCGTCAATGCTATCTTGGGTGTTAATGTCAGTGCTAGCTTGGGTGTTAGCGTCAGTGCTAGCTTGGGTGTTAGCGTCAGTGCTAGATTGGGTGTTAGCTTCAGTGCTAGATTGGGTGTTAGCGTCAGTGCTAGCTTGGGTGTTAGCATCAGTACTAGATTGGGTGTTAGCGTCAGTGCTATCTTGGGTGTTAGCGTCAGTGCTAGCTTGGCTGTTAGCGTCAGTGCTATCTTGGGTGTTAGCTTCAGCTTGGGTTGTTCCCGAAGGAGATCCTGACGTTGTAATGAAAGTCGTTGGTGCTAAAGCTGAGCTAACAGTTGAAACCGTTGACGGATTCGGAATAACCGCGGGTCTGTTCGTCATCGTCGGCGTCATTTTGAAACTTGTCGTTAAAAACGCCGTTGTAATTTCTCCCATAGACGTCTCTTCTGTAAATTCCGAGCTCGTCGCCTCCTCCGTTACTCCTGTGCTGACGGCAGAACTTTGCGCCGTCGACATATCGGTCGCTAACGTTTCTAAATCCAAGCTAAACGTCGACGCTAACCTGGTCGACATTTCAAAAGCGTCTGTCGCCCCGTCGTCCGTTTTACTTTGTATCTCGTGTAAATCCGTGCTAACGTCCGTGCTAAAGTCCGTGCTAACGTCCGTGCTAACGTCCGTGACGCTAGCGCTACTCGTGACTCCACCTTCAGACGACAAAGGCATTTCCGTTTTGTTTGCGTTTTCCAAAGTGGACGAGTCATAGTTAGCCGTACTTAGCTTTAGCGTAGCTCCAAAGTCGGTTGTACCCGTCGTGTCGTCCCACAAAGTGCTAATTTCCGTGCGTTTTGTGAGTTTGTCAGTTTCTCCATCGCTCGATGAACTTGTTCCGGGGCTGATTTCCTGAATTGTGGCTGTTGAGGCGACTCTCGGATCGAAATACGTCACATTCTCGGTTGGAGAGTTAGCCTCAAAGTCCGTAGCGTCGCTCGAAACGGCAGCAGTTTCAGCTAAATCCAGTCCGGAAGTGGAATCGTCTTGTTCTGTCGACGTCGCATCCGATTCTGTTTTCCATTCAAAGCTTTTGAAAGTCGATGGATGTTCAGGGAAAGGTGGAGAGGAAGAGGAAGCCGGCGGAGAGTCGGAGCCAAAATGGCCGCCCTCGGTGACAGCAGGGAGCTCTGAGGTGGAGGTGAAGGATCTCTCCGTCTGCTCTTCCCGTTTGGGTGATTCCTCTGTCGTGTTTTGTGAAATGGGAGGTGTTTCCGTGAGGAGTTGGTTTAAATCTGACGTAGACGGGTTTTCGACGGTGGACGAGCGGAGCGGCCGGTGGGTGGACGAGGAGTCTGGAAAACAAGAAAATATACAATAAATGCTTCTATATCATGAATTTAAATAGAAACACACTGGAATTTATTTATAAACTGCAATACTTTACTCTGAAGGCTTTGGATAAGAAGGTTTTTAAATATTAATCAACCGTTGAGTAAAACAATTTGAAAATTAGACATTTTAAAAGTTCCCTCTTTTGTTTAACCCCTTAACTCCCAGCTGAACCGAGCACATTTTCTCCAGTTTGGCTTTACCCCAATCCAAAAGCTTCTGGAACAAAGCTGTGAAAATAGCAACAAAACTGAGACGAAAACAATGATGGAAATGTGACAAAAATGTGATGAAAAAAATTATGAAAAACTGACAAAAATGTTACAAAAATGAGTTGAATACCCAACAAAAAATGATGGGAAAAAAAAGTCTGTCCCTGTCAAATAAATAAAATAAAAATAAACTATAAATGAAAAGTAGTTTTTGGGTTTAACTCTCAATAAATCTGTCAGGAAATAGATTTTAAAGTTATTCATCAAACCAAGGCTGGACAGTCTGAGTGTCGGGGCTGACGCATAAATGAAAACTTCATTTGGACAAAAAGCGAGCTAAAGTTTGGCACCAGAAGTGATTTCCTAAAAACGTCAAAAATAAGAATCTTAAAGGCAGAGTTTGGTCTATTTTTACTCAGAGAAATCGTTTTGCAGCATCTCGACTTACGATAACATTATTTTTCTGTATCTCTCAGGTCCGAGACTCGTCCACGTTCTGGACAGGAAGGGCCGCTGACGTACTTCCTGTTGCGGACGATGATGTCGTTAACAGCAGGAAGTGGACGAGCGGCGCTTCCTGTGTCTCTGATTCAAGGACAGAAAGTGGGAGACGCCGAGAAATCACTGAACCGATGATCCCGGACATTTAGGAAAAGACAAACTGTAAAATAATAAAGACTTGTGGGTTTGTAAAGTGTCAGGAGAATCTGAACGTTACATCTGTGTCTTTTCTGGTCACGAGTTTCTAGCCAGAATGCTCATTCCAGCCACTAGGGGGCATTAAATAAAAAAGGAAAGAGTTCCACACATGTCCAGCAGAGGGCACTGACATAACAAGAACTCAGGATATGAGGATATAACACCTATAGCCACGTGGTAAATGACAGTCTGCCCCAGTGGCTTAATAATAATAATAATAATTAAAGCCGCAAGCGGCATTTAGAGGCCCTCGCGAGCAGCGTTGATGATATATTTATATCATCGGAAAGGTCTCTTGTCCAGTAATCCACCCGTGCGCGTTGCGCTCGTATTTGTTTTTACAAATGTAACACACCTATTACACCGGACAGGTCAGGGTGCCGGGGTCCCCCCTATTACTGTCTAATGCATGGGGAGCGCTCCGCGCTCTGTTTCTTGAGCGCTGCGCACACGTCTTTCGTCAGTACAATTACAAAAGGCCCGAGCCCTGCAGGCCGCTTGGGCCTAATAATGCATTGGTTTTATATAGTGCTTTTCTGGACTCTCAAAGACGCTTTACATTGCACTATTCATTCGTTAGCTACTATTGTAGCTAGGGATGCACTGGTCCGATATTCGGTATCGGTATCGGTAGCCGATCCGGGCATTTTGAGAGTCTTGGATCGGAGGAGATGCCTGCACAGGTCCGATAAAAAAGACGTCCATGAATCAGAGGTCATGGATCTGCACCGCAGCGTTTCCAGGTAAACCTGCAGATGGAGCCGCTGCAGATCCAGGACCACAGACTCACAGCCTTCATGCTATCGCTAAGCTACAGATTTATTCTTATTATTGTGTCTTGCACATCAGTCAGTCCCTCATGGGATTAAGAGACACATTTCAAACAGAATTGAGAAACTGTATCGATCATAACAGAACAACATCCACATCACACTGGAGGAAATACATGAATGTGTCGACTATCGTGACTCCGGCTTCTGGAAAACTTTATTATTTATAATTCAAAGCTTAAGCCAAAACCTCCTGCATGTTTATTACAATAATGTGAAACTACTGTGATATCCATAGGCTTTAATATACAATATATATTATATAAAAATATAATAATACAAAAAGACTGGAGCAGATCGGTATCGGCCAGATGAACGTAGTGCTGCTCGATTATTGAAAAAATAATAATCATGATTATTATTTTATTATTAAAATCCATCAAAAAAAAGACAAAAATCCAAAAAAAAGACAAAAATCCAGCAAAAAAGTGACAAAAATCCAAAAATTAAAAATTTGGGAAAAAAAAAACATAAAAAAAAAAATGGAAAAAAAAAAATTTGAAAAAAAAAATTATTATCGATTTTTTGCGATTATGCTAATTTTGTAATCGTTTACTGTTGTAATCGAAATCGTAATCGAATTTTGATTAATTGCACAGCCCTAAGATGAAGTGTCAAAATATTGGATCGGGAGCTCAATAAAGTGGATCGGTGCTTCCCTGAGTGTAGCCACAGCTGCCCTGGGGTAGACTGAGCGGAGGCCGAGGTGTCTCTGAGCAACACACTGAACATCCGTCTGATAACAGTGATTAAGAGTCTGTCAGGAAGGGCTGTGGAAGTTCTTTTTTACCCCCAAATATAAGGCATTTTGATGTTGTTTAAAGGCTCTATACAGGATTACTTTTAAAATTACGAACAATAAAGAGGAAGTCACACAGTTCAAATGTTAGTTGTCGCCTCCTGATTCTTCACAGGGACGAGTTTAAAGGCGCGTTTCACAACTTTAGTGTCACTTTTCAGGGTCACTTTCACGGAAATACTACAAAACATGACTTTCAAAAGAAGATTTCCTGAGCCTTAAAGCAGTAAAGTGAGTGATTGTTCCCAGACTGAAGGAGGTAAAGACTCACAGCTGGAGGTGGAGGTGGAGGTGGAGGTGAGCAGCAGCACCAGCGTGATCCAGTTAATGTCCATGTCTCTCTCCTGCCTGACTGCGAGGCGACTGCGAGGCGACTGCGAGGCGACTGCGAGCGTCTGTGAGCGTCTGTGAGCGGAGATGTTCGAGGGCAGGAAGCAGGACTCTCCGCTGTTTCCTGCCGCTCCATTGTTTTCGGGTCAGTCCAGGTCTGAACCGGGAACCGCGGCTCGGAAATACCTCCCGAGTCCAGATGTGTCCGAGGAGAGTGGAGGACGGGAACCTCAAAGAAACAACAGCTGAAGGTGTGGAGTCATAGAGAAGACACAAGGACTGACATGAGAGAACTTTGTGTTGAGTCAGTTCTAACTAAACTAAGACCAGATAAAAACGGCAAAGGAACGAGAGGAAACCCCTGAAGTGAACCGTGTCTGCAGGAAAGTCACATCAAACCTGAACTGTTTCTGCTTTAACCCCTTAACTCCCGCCTGAACCGAGAGCATTTTCTCCAGTTTGGCTTTACCCCAATCCAAAAGCTTCTGGGAAAAAGGTGCGAAAATAGTGACAAAACTGAGACGAAAACAATGATGGAAATGTGACAAAAAAGTGAGGAAAAAATTGACGAAAAAATGACAAAAATGTGTTAAAAATTTGTCAAAAAAAATACAAAAAAATGACAAAAAATTTATAAAAATGGACGAAAAAATGACAAAAAATTGACTAAAAATGACCAAAAAAATGACAAAAATGTGACAAAAAAATGACAAAAATTTGATTAAAAAATGACAAAAAATTGAGAAAAAATTGACAAAAAAAAATGACAAAAATGTGTTAAAAATTTGACAAAAAAAATACAAAAAAATGACAAAAAATTTATAAAAATTGACGAAAAAATGACAAAAAATTGACAAAAAATTTACAAAAAAATGACAAAAATGTGACAAAAAAATGACAAAAATTTGATAAAAAATTGACAAAAAATTACAAAAAAATTACAAAAAAATTACAAAAAAATTACAAAAATTTGAAAAAAATGGATGAAAAAATGACAAAAATGTGACAAAAAAATACAAAAAAATGACAAAAATTTGATTAAAAAATGACAAAAAATTGAGAAAAAATTGAGAAAAATTGGATTAAAAAATTACAAAAAAATTACAAAAAAATGACAAAAAATTGATAAAAAATGGATGAAAAAATGGATGAAAAAATGACAAAAAAATGACAAAAAAATGACAAAAAAATGACAAAAAAATGACAAAAAATGACAAAACAATGACAAAAAAATGACAAAAATTTGATTAAAAATTTACAAAAAAATGACAAAAATTTGATAAAAAATGGATGAAAAAATGGATGAAAAAATGACAAAAAAATGACCAAAAAATGACCAAAAAATGACAAAAATTTGAAAAAAATGGATGAAAAAATGACAAAAATGTGACAAAAAAATACAAAAAAATGACAAAAAATGGATTAAAAAATTACAAAAAATTTACAAAAAAATGACAAAAATTTGACAAAAAAATGACAAAAAATTGATAAAAAATGGATGAAAAAATGACAAAAAAATGACAAAAAAATGACAAAAAATTGACAAAACAAAAGGACAAAAATTTGATTAAAAAATTACAAAAAAATTACAAAAAATTACAAAAAAATGACAAAAATGTGACAAAAAAATGTCAAAAATGTGATAAAAATTGGACACAAAAAAATACAAAAAATTGATGAAAAAAGTTACAAAAATGAGTTGAATACCCAACAAAAAAATGATGGAAAAAAAACTCTGATGACGTGAGGAAAAAGATCCTCTCGGTTCAGGCGGGAGTTAAGAGGTTAATAGAGAGGCTTTGTTGCACTGGTCATATTTACAAACTGAAGACTCCTCCTCCTCCTAAAAACAGGCCATTAACCAGAAATCTGAGAGGCTTTAAAGGTCCTCGACTTTTTGGAGCTTTTATCCATGTTGTTGGGCTATTTCCTTTTCAAAAACACCCCCCAGTGGTTTTTGGCTTCATTCACACAGTTCTCAGCAAAATAAATAAAGAAATAGAAATGAAAAAAGGAAGTGCCCCCTGAGCGTCTGTTTGCACTGGAAGTTGTGAAGAAGGAGCTCTTTCTAACCTACTCTGGACACGCCTGTTCTTTTTCCTTACCTACGATATCCTGTTGTAGTCAAGGGAGGGGGCGGAGTTAACTGAATCCAATACTTATATTTCTCACAAAAAACAGTAGGTTCATAGTAGAAGTACAATATACTTTACTTTGGAATGGCTATAACAGCAGGATACAGATCCTTCTTTCATCAAAGCACAAGTTTTTTACCTTTGACATTTTTGTAAATTAAAGTTTATGTTGATTGACTTTTAACCCCTAGACGCACAAATTTATTTCCAGTTAAATAAAAATGATATTATCAGTGTTTTTAGTGTTTTTCAACCTGATGATATGTATCAATTATAATAGAACAAAAACAGCAAGAGAAGAAACAGATTTATCAAACACATATAATCAAATGTCAATCTATGCTTACAAAAATAACTGTTTTATGAATAACAGAGGCCAAGAAACTGTTTATATATTGGTTTTGGTTGGATGTCTTACTCTTTGAACCCTTTCTCAATAAGGCCTATTTATGAGGCCTTTCATTAACTTTATATGATATTGATATATATATATATATGATGATACTGGCTCATATTGAGTACTGCATCACAAGTTGGTCCTATACACGTCATGCTGCCATCGGGCCAATCGAAGCTACAAAAGAGCGTTGAAAATATTAGACAAGAAACCTTCGTCATACCACCATTGTCAAATTTTAGATAAATATACATTTTTAAACTTTGCTAATTTCAAATTATTTAAATCAGCCTGTCTAATCTATAAGGTTATACATGATCTGGCGCCTCCACCATTGAGTGATTTTATTAAACAAAAGTCTAGCAGTGCTGCGGGGTCTCGAGGTGATTGTGAATTGGCATTTAAGCGGAGCTCCTTTTCACAGGACGTCCTGTCACATCAGGGATGAGCTTCTGGAATAGTTTTCCACTATCAGTGAGGGAAAGCACGAGTCTCCCTACATTCAGGAGTCATTTAAAAGTGTGGCTGAGGCAAACAAACATGTGATCACGTTTAGTGCATTATAAAAAAAAGAGATACAATTATCAGTGTAATACGGGTTGTGCAATAAGGGTCCCATAACATGGGTTGGGCAATATGGGTCAGTGTAATGCGGGTCAGTGTAATATATAATGGTGCAATATGGGTCAGTGCAATATCAGGTCTGTCAGGGCATGAGCATTAGTGAGGTGTGTGCAAAACAGTCGATGCATTTACTATTTTCTATATTCTCCTCTGTCCACTCTTGTTATTGTTATTTGTTTTAACATGATGTGAGCACTGTTCTCATCCCTGTCTCTCTGTATATAGTCTGTATATAGTCTGTATATAGTCTGTATATAGTCTGTATATAGTCTGTATATAGTCTGTATATAGTCTGTATATAGTCTGTACATAGTCTGTATATAGTCTGTATATAGTCTGTATATAGTCTGTATATAGTCTGTATATAGTCTGTATATAGTCTGTATATAGTCTGTACATAGTCTGTATATAGTCTGTATATAGTCTGTATATAGTCTGTACATAGTCTGTATATAGTCTGTATATAGTCTGTATATCTTGTCTCTGTATGTTTTTACTAACTCGTGTGTAACATCAACCTGCCAGGCCGTCTGCAGATGGAAATTATTCTAAGGCTATAATCTGGCATATTTACATTTGTAAAAATGTTCATTAATATGTATTGTTCCTCCTTTTCAAATAAATAAATTAAATTAAAATATAAACCTCTTTTATACATCTTTACTTGCCTACAACACTTCTACCCATGATTTTATTATTCCATTTTTTTTTTTGCACACATGTGGAACAAAACTCTTTAACAGTGAGTTAAAACTAATAAAGTTTTGCGATAAAAGAAAAGAAACTATGCTGCAGTGCATCATGGGTAATTTCCACAGCTGAATCCTTCGTAAATGAGCCAAACGGAGGAGTGGAGCTGCGAGGGGGCGAGGGGGGCGAGGGGGCGAGGGGGCGAGGGGGCGAGGGGGCGAGGGGTCCAGGTGAGATGGAACCACTCGGCGGCGCCGTGATGACGTGGTCGAGACGCCGAGGATCCTGGACATTGGGAAACAGCCGCTGCTTGTGGGATTAAAGATGTTTCATGTTTGTGTGGCTCTTCTCGGCTGCAGATGGTCTCCAGGAGGGTCTGAGTTATGAAGGTGCAGAGGAACTGTCAGTCCTGCAGTGTGGACGTCCCGCCTCTGACTCACAGGCTGGACGTGCTTTTGCTGAATTCAGGCAGAGGTTTGTAGTGAATTAGCGACACTCGGCGTTAAGGGGAAACTCTTTGGATAACTGTGAGTCACTGATGTTCTCAGGACTCGTGGAGACGTCAGGACTCAGACTCTTCTCCAAGTTGGGCCTCTGCTCTTCAGGCCTCATGTGATTTGATATGAAATCCTGCTGTCGTGGCTCTAACCCGCACCTCCTCTCCTTCAGGGACACAGGAGTCTGACCACAGCGCCCCCTGGTGTCCGCTCTGTCCTCGCAGCTCCAGGTGTCGCTGTTTGTTTTGGACCAAAGACCAGACTCCTGACCTTTGACCTCCCCTTCCTGATCCACGGGAGCGGCTCTTCCTCGTCTTCCTCTCCTCCGACGGCGGCGTTAACGAGGGGTCGGAGGTCGGGGACGGGCGGCGAGCGTTCCAAGATGGCGGAGGTGAAAGCGTGCAGGTTTGTGTCCAGGATGAGGAAGGGAGGAGTGTGAGGGAAGTCTGCAGTTAACGCCGAGGAAACCAAACCTAAAATGATCCGTTTAGACAAAAGCTTCTGGAGAAAAGCTGAGAAAAAGCAACAAAACTGAGACGGAAACGATGATGGGAATGTGACAAGACAGTGAGAAAAGTTTATGAAAAAGTGACGAAAAAATTACAAAAATGTGACAAAAATGGTATAAATTTTGACCCAAAAAATGGCAAAAAAAATGACACAAAAAAGTGATAGAAAATTGACAAAAAGTTGACGAAAAAATGACAAAAATATTTTTACAAAAATGGGACAAAAAATGACAAAAAAGTGACAAAAATTTTACAAAAATTTGACCAAAAAATGGCAAAAAAAAAAAGACAAAAAAAGACAAAAATGTGACAAAAAAATGACCAAAATTGTACAAAAATAAGACAAAAAATGAAAAATAATTTATAAAAATTTGACAAAAAAAGACAAAAAATTGATAAAAAAATTTACGAAAAAATTACAAAAATGTGACAAAAAATTACAAAAATGTGATAAAAATTTGACCAAAAAAATGACACAAAAAAGTGATGAAAAAATCACAAAAATATTTTAAAAAAATGGGACAAAAAATACAAAAATGACAAAAAAAGACAAAAATGTGACAAAAAATGACAAAGTTACAAAAATGAGTTGAATACCCAACAAAAAATGACAATAAATGACAAAAAAATACAAAACAAATGACAAAAAAGTGACAAAAAAATACAAAAAAGTGACAAAAAATACAAAAAAGCGATGGAAAATTGACAAAAAGTTGAAAAAATGACACAAATATTTTTTTTAAAATTGGACAAAATGTGACAAAAAAATGAATAAAACAATAAATAAAAAATGGGACAAAAAATGACAAAGTTACAAAAATTAGATGAATACCCAACAAAAAATGACAAAAATGTGACAAAAAATTTATAAAGATTTGACGAAAAAATGGCAAAAAAAATGACACAAGAAAGTGATAGAAAATTGACAAAAAGTTGATGAAAAAATGACAAAAATGTGACAAAAAAGTGACAAAAATGAGTTGAATACCCAACAAAAAAATGATGGAAAAGAAATGTGATGACGTGAGGAAAAAGATCCTCTCGGTTCAGGCGGGAGTTAAGAGGTTATTTATTAGTTATGACAGGCCTGCGGGCCACATCCGGCCCTCGAGATGATTGAATCCGGCCCACGACTTGTAGAGCATGAATAAAAAAATAAATTATAATAATGATAATAATAATATGTAAAAAAAAACTAAGTCTCTCCCCATTCTGTTGCAGAGTTAGGATTTTTTTTTAAAGAAAGTACCTGAATGCTCACTCCAGCCACTAGGGGGCTGCTGAAATACACACGTGTCCAGCAGAGGGCGCTGACATAATGACAGATCAGGACACAAACAACACATGGGCTGCAGTCGTCGTCAGGCTCATTGTTTTTCATTTATTGAAAAAAGTTTCCTCAATAGTATTTTCAACATATTTTTATATAAGAGCTTTTGTTAAACTCTTCACTCCCACCTGAACCGAGAGTCATCACATTTCTTTTCCATCATTTTTTTGTTGGGTGTTCAACTCATTTTTGTAACTTTTTTGTCATTTTTTTTTTGTCACATTTTGTCACATTTTTTAAATGATTTATTTATGTTTTTTTTCACATTTTGTCATTTTTTTGTCAATTTTTTATCAAATTTTTCTCATTTTTTTGTCACATTTTGCCAAATTTGTGTCATTTTTTGGTCAATTTTTTATCTAATTTTGTCATTTTTTGTCACATTTTTTTTAAAAATATAGATATATTTTTTTTGTCAATTTTTTGTCAATTTTTTGTCAATATTTTTGTCATTTTTTTGTCATTTTTTTATAGAATTTTTGTCATTTTTATGTCACATTTTTATCACATTTTTGCCATATTTATGTATTTTTTTTGTCACATTTTGTCACATTTTGCCAAATTTTTGTCATTTTTTGGTCAATTTTTTATCTAATTTTGTCATTTTTTGTCACATTTTTTCATTTTTTTTCAATTTTTTAATAATTTTTTTTTCATTTTTTGTCACATTTTTGTCACATTTTTGCCAATGTTTTCTCACTTTTTTGTCACATTTCCATCATTGTTTTCGTCTCAGTTCTGTCGCTATTTTCCCACCTTTGTTTCCAGAGGCTTTTGGATTGGGGTAAAGCCAAACTGGAGAAAATGTGCTCGGTTCATGTGGGAGTTAAGGGGTTAATGGACCCCCATGTATGTTTGAGACCCTGCTCTCGCTTCATGGGATACGATGGTAGAAGGAAATACTCAAAATACACAATTTAGTGTAATGTAGCAGAGGACAAAGTTGTAGAATAAGTTTGTGAGTTTGTGAGTTATTCAGGCTTCTTATGTGGCCCCTTATGAAAAATAGAGTTCTGATGACTGAGCCGTCCCTGAACTCCCCTCTGATGAAATGAAGATTGTTTAGTGTGAAACTGATCCCTGAGGTTGAAGTGTATCATGAATAACCTCCTCCGTCACATGAGTCACGCCTGTATTTAAACTGGAACCCGACGCCGCCGCGGTGTCTCACCAACACGTCTGTTATTGAAGGTTTAATCATGGAGAATCATTTACCTTTACAGTAACTCTCTGGACACGAGCCAGACGTGTGTTCGGGAATCATTTAAAGTAACTTATGTTTGAGCAGCATCAGCTTCCTGGTTGTATAAGCTACACAGCGCCGGCGGAGGGATCTGAGAGAAAGTAGTCCCTCAGGTCAGTTATATTCCAAACGTGTGAACATCTGACCAGCCAGGCCCAAATTTGCATAAATACGTACTTCTAAACATACATATTAACCTCTTACCCCCCACCTTAACCTCTTACCCCCCACCTTAACCTCTTACCCCCCGCCTTAACCTCTTACCCCCCGCCTTAACCTCTTACCCCCCGCCTTAACCTCTTACCCCCCACCTTAACCTCTTACCCCCCACCTTAACCTCTTACCCCCCACCTTAACCTCTTACCCCCCGCCTTAACCTCTTACCACCCACCAAAACCAGATGCATTCTCTCCTCTTTGCCATTGTCGTCACTTTTCATTTCCCTTATGTGTTTTTGTCACTTTATTACTTTTTTGTTGCTGTTTTGTCACATTTTTTGTTGCTCTTGTCACTCTTTTGCTGTATTTTTGTCATTTTTTTGCTGTATTTTTGTCAGTCTTTTGCTGTATTTTTGTCATTTTTTTGCTGTATTTTTGTCACTCTTTTGCTGTATTTTTGTCATTTTTTTGCTGTATTTTTGTCACTTTTTTGCTGTATTTTTGTCATTTTTTTGCTGTATTTTTGTCACTTTTTTCCTGTATTTTTGTCACTTTTTTGCTGTATTTTTGTCATTTTTTTGCTGTATTTTTGTCACTTTTTTGCTGTATTTTTGTCACTTTTTTGCTGTATTTTTGTCATTTTTTTGCTGTATTTTTGTCACTTTTTTGCTGTATTTTTGTCACTTTTTTGCTGTATTTTTGTCATTTTTTGCTGTATTTTTGTCATTTTTTGCTGGATTTTTGTCACTTTTTTTGCTGTATTTTTGTCATTTTTTGCTGTATTTTTGTCATTTTTTGCTGTATTTTTGTTACTTTTTTGCTGTATTTTTGTCACTTTTTTGCTGTATTTTTGTCACTTTTTTTGCTGTATTTTTTGTCACTTTTTTTGCTGTATTTTTGGTCACTTTTTTGCTGTATTTTTGTCACTTTTTTCCTGGATTTTTGTCATTTTTTGCTGTATTTTTGTCACTTTTTTTGCTGTATTTTTGTCACTTTTTTGCTGTATTTTTGTCATTTTTTCCTGGATTTTTGTCATTTTTTGCTGTATTTTTGTCACTTTTTTTGCTGTATTTTTGTCACTTTTTTGCTGTATTTTTGTCACTTTTTTGCTGTATTTTTGTCATTTTTTTCTGTATTTTTGTCACTTTTTTTGCTGTATTTTTGTCATTTTTTTTGCTGTATTTTTGTCACTTTTTTCCTGGATTTTTGTCATTTTATGCTGTATTTTTGTCACTTTTTTTGCTGTATTTTTGTCACTTTTTTCCTGGATTTTTGTCATTTTTTTGCTGTATTTTTGTCATTTTTTGCTGTATTTTTGTCATTTTTTGCTGGATTTTTGTCACTTTTTTGCTGTATTTTTGTAACTTTTTTTGCTGGATTTTTGTCACTTTTTTTGCTGTATTTTTGTTACTTTTTTTGCTGTATTTTTGTCACTTTTTTTGCTGTATTTTTGTCACTTTTTTGCTGTATTTTTGTCATTTTTTTTGCTGGATTTTTGTCACTTTTTTGCTGTATTTTTGTCACTTTTTTGCTGTATTTTTGTCACTTTTTTGCTGTATTTTTGTCATTTTTTTGCTGTATTTTTGTCATTTTTTGCTGGATTTTTGTCATTTTTTGCTGGATTTTTGTCACTTTTTTTGCTGTATTTTTGTAACTTTTTTTGCTGTATTTTTGTCACTTTTTTGCTGTATTTTTGTCACTTTTTTGCTGTATTTTTGTCACTTTTTTCCTGGATTTTTGTCACTTTTTTGATGGTTTTTTGTCACTTTTTTTGCTGGATTTTTGTCACTTTTTTTGCTGGATTTTTGTCATTTTTTTCCTGGATTTTTGTCACTTTTTTGATGGATTTTTGTCTTTTTTTTAATGGATTTTTGTCACTTTTTTGATGGATTTTTGTCATTTTTTTTGCTGTATTTTTGTCACTTTTTTGCTGTATTTTTGTCATTTTTTGCTGTATTTTTGTCATTTTTTGCTGTATTTTTGTCATTTTTTGCTGTATTTTTGTCACTTTTTTTGCTGTATTTTTGTCATTTTTTGCTGTATTTTTGTCACTTTTTTTGCTGTATTTTTGTCATTTTTTGCTGTATTTTTGTTACTTTTTTTGCTGTATTTTTGTCACTTTTTTGCTGTATTTTTGTCATTTTTTGCTGTATTTTTGTCACTTTTTGCTGTATTTTTGTCACTTTTTGCTGTATTTTTGTCACTTTTTTTGCTGTATTTTTGTCACTTTTTTTGCTGTATTTTTGTCATTTTTTGCTGTATTTTTGTTACTTTTTTTGCTGTATTTTTGTCACTTTTTTTGCTGTATTTTTGTCATTTTTTGCTGTATTTTTGTCACTTTTTGCTGTATTTTTGTCACTTTTTGCTGTATTTTTGTCACTTTTTTGCTGTATTTTTGTCACTTTTTTTGCTGGATTTTTTGTCACTTTTTTGCTGTATTTTTGGTCACTTTTTTGCTGTATTTTTGTCACTTTTTTCCTGGATTTTTGTCATTTTTTGCTGTATTTTTGTCACTTTTTTTGCTGTATTTTTGTCACTTTTTTGCTGTATTTTTGTCACTTTTTTGCTGTATTTTTGTCATTTTTTGCTGTATTTTTGTCATTTTTTGCTGTATTTTTGTCATTTTTTGCTGTATTTTTGTCATTTTTTGCTGTATTTTTGTCATTTTTTGCTGTATTTTTGACACTTTTTTGCTGTATTTTTGTCATTTTTTTGCTGTATTTTTGTCACTTTTTTCCTGGATTTTTGTCACTTTTTTGATGGATTTTTCTCACTTTTTTTGCTGGATTTTTGTTACTTTTTTTGCTGTATTTTTGTCACTTTTTTGCTGTATTTTTGTCACTTTTTTTGCTGGATTTTTTGTCACTTTTTTTGCTGTATTTTTGGTCACTTTTTTGCTGTATTTTTGTCACTTTTTTCCTGGATTTTTGTCATTTTTTGCTGTATTTTTGTCACTTTTTTTGCTGTATTTTTGTCATTTTTTGCTGTGTTTTTGTCATTTTTTGCTGGATTTTTGTCATTTTTTGCTGGATTTTTGTCACTTTTTTGCTGTATTTTTGTCATTTTTTGCTGGATTTTTGTCACTTTTTTTGCTGTATTTTTGTTACTTTTTTGCTGTATTTTTGTCACTTTTTTTGCTGTATTTTTGTCATTTTTTGCTGTATTTTTGTTACTTTTTTTGCTGTATTTTTGTCACTTTTTTGCTGTATTTTTGTCACTTTTTTGCTGTATTTTTGTCATTTTTTGCTGTATTTTTGTCACTTTTTTTGCTGTATTTTTGTCACTTTTTTGCTGGATTTTTGTCACTCTTTTGCTGTATTTTTGTCACTTTTTTGCTGTATTTTTGTCATTTTTTTCTGTATTTTTGTTACTTTTTTTGCTGTATTTTTGTCACTTTTTTCCTGGATTTTTGTCACTTTTTTCCTGGATTTTTTGTCACTTTTTTGCTGTATTTTTGTCACTTTTTTGCTGGATTTTTTGTCACTTTTTTTGCTGTATTTTTGTCACTTTTTTTGCTGTATTTTTGTCATTTTTTGCTGGATTTTTGTCATTTTTTGCTGGATTTTTGTCACTTTTTTTGCTGTATTTTTGTCACTTTTTTGCTGTATTTTTGTCATTTTTTGCTGTATTTTTGTTACTTTTTTTGCTGGATTTTTGTCACTTTTTTTGCTGTATTTTTGTCACTTTTTTGCTGTATTTTTGTCATTTTTTGCTGTATTTTTGTTACTTTTTTTGATGGATTTTTGTCACTTTTTTTGCTGGATTTTTGTCACTTTTTTTGCTGGATTTTTGTCATTTTTTTCCTGGATTTTTGTCACTTTTTTGATGGATTTTTGTCTTTTTTTTGCTGTATTTTTGTCACTTTTTTGATGGATTTTTGTCATTTTTTTTGCTGTATTTTTGTCACTTTTTTGCTGTATTTTTGTCATTTTTTGCTGTATTTTTGTCATTTTTTGCTGTATTTTTGTCACATTTTTTGCTGTATTTTTGTCATTTTTTGCTGTATTTTTGTCATTTTTTGCTGTATTTTTGTCATTTTTTGCTGTATTTTTGACACTTTTTTGCTGTATTTTTGTCATTTTTTTGCTGTATTTTTGTCACTTTTTTCCTGGATTTTTGTCACTTTTTTGATGGATTTTTGTCACTTTTTTTGCTGGATTTTTGTTACTTTTTTTCCTGGATTTTTGTCACTTTTTTGCTGTATTTTTGTCACTTTTTTGCTGTATTTTTGTCACTTTTTTTGCTGGATTTTTTGTCACTTTTTTGCTGTATTTTTGTCACTTTTTTCCTGGATTTTTGTCATTTTTTGCTGTATTTTTGTCACTTTTTTTGCTGTATTTTTGTCACTTTTTTGCTGTATTTTTGTCACTTTTTTGCTGTATTTTTGTCATTTTTTTTGCTGTATTTTTGTCACTTTTTTCCTGGATTTTTGTCATTTTTTTGCTGTATTTTTGTCATTTTTTGCTGGATTTTTGTCATTTTTTGCTGGATTTTTGTCACTTTTTTGCTGTATTTTTGTCATTTTTTGCTGGATTTTTGTCACTTTTTTTGCTGTATTTTTGTTACTTTTTTTGCTGTATTTTTGTCACTTTTTTGCTGTATTTTTGTCACTTTTTTTGCTGGATTTTTTGTCACTTTTTTTGCTGTATTTTTGGTCACTTTTTTGCTGTATTTTTGTCACTTTTTTCCTGGATTTTTGTCATTTTTTGCTGTATTTTTGTCACTTTTTTTGCTGTATTTTTGTCACTTTTTTGCTGTATTTTTGTCACTTTTTTGCTGTATTTTTGTCATTTTTTGCTGTATTTTTGTCATTTTTTGCTGTATTTTTGTCATTTTTTGCTGTATTTTTGACACTTTTTTGATGGATTTTTGTCACTTTTTTTGCTGGATTTTTGTTACTTTTTTTGCTGTATTTTTGTCACTTTTTTGCTGTATTTTTGTCACTTTTTTTGCTGGATTTTTTGTCACTTTTTTTGCTGTATTTTTGGTCACTTTTTTGCTGTATTTTTGTCACTTTTTTCCTGGATTTTTGTCATTTTTTGCTGTATTTTTGTCACTTTTTTTGCTGTATTTTTGTCACTTTTTTGCTGTATTTTTGTCACTTTTTTGCTGTATTTTTGTCATTTTTTTTGCTGTATTTTTGTCACTTTTTTCCTGTATTTTTGTCATTTTTTTGCTGTATTTTTGTCATTTTTTGCTGGATTTTTGTCATTTTTTGCTGTATTTTTGTCACTTTTTTTGCTGTATTTTTGTTACTTTTTTTGCTGTATTTTTGTCACTTTTTTTGCTGTATTTTTGTCACTTTTTTGCTGTATTTTTGTCATTTTTTGCTGTATTTTTGTTACTTTTTTTGCTGTATTTTTGTCACTTTTTTGCTGTATTTTTGTCACTTTTTTGCTGTATTTTTGTCATTTTTTGCTGTATTTTTGTCACTTTTTTGCTGGATTTTTGTCACTTTTTTTGCTGGATTTTTGTCACTCTTTTGGTGTATTTTTGTCATTTTTTGCTGTATTTTTGTCATTTTTTGCTGGATTTTTGTCACTTTTTTGCTGTATTTTTGTCATTTTTTGCTGTATTTTTGTCATTTTTTGCTGTATTTTTGTCATTTTTTTCTGTATTTTTGTTACTTTTTTTGCTGTATTTTTGTCACTTTTTTCCTGGATTTTTGTCACTTTTTTCCTGGATTTTTTGTCACTTTTTTGCTGTATTTTTGTCACTTTTTTGCTGGATTTTTTGTCACTTTTTGCTGTATTTTTGTCACTTTTTTGCTGTATTTTTGTCACTTTTTTTGCTGTATTTTTGTCACTTTTTTGCTGTATTTTTGTCACTTTTTTTGCTGTATTTTTGTCACTTTTTTTGCTGTATTTTTGTCACTTTTTTGCTGGATTTTTGTCACTTTTTTTGCTGTATTTTTGTCACTTTTTTGCTGTATTTTTGTCACTTTTTTTGCTGTATTTTTGTCACTTTTTTTGCTGGATTTTTTGTCACTTTTTTGCTGTATTTTTGTCACTTTTTTGCTGTATTTTTGTCACTTTTTTTGCTGTATTTTTGTCACTTTTTTGCTGTATTTTTGTCACTTTTTTGCTGTATTTTTGTCATTTTTTTGTCATTTTTTGTGACATTTTTGCCATTTTTCGTCAATTCAAATTGTCCCCGTTTTTTCCCCTCATTTTTGGTAATTTTTTATTACTAATATTTTTCAAATTTTCTGAATATTTTTCCTTATTCATACCCATTATTTTACATTTTTGTTTTGGAGCGAGTTTTCTCTGATCCGGGTTTTTTAAAAGTTCTGGGTACCTTTAAGCAACACCAGTTTTTTTTTAGGTTCTACATTTTTGCCCAATATATTCACCGTTTTTTTCATTTCCCTTGTATTTCCCACAACATTATGCTCATTTTTTAATTACTAATATTTCCCCTATTTTGCCCATTTTTTCCAATTTATTTAACATTTTTTCCTTATTTTTTGCCACAATTTTCTTCAAATTATTCCCCGTTTCCCACATTCCTTGACATTGGAGATGAACCTGATGTTGTAAATGTGCAGATCTTCCATTGTTCTGTTTTATGGTTCGAGACGACACATATTTTAGTATCGGTTCCGTTAAAGTATCGTAAAAACATAGTGTTGTGTCCGTGCAGGATTTGAAACAAGTCGACCTGGATCTGGACCGAGACCCGGACCTGGACCTCAAACAGGACCCGTACCTGGATCAGGACCTGGACCTGGATCAGGACCCGTACCTGGATCAGGACCCGTACCTGGATCAGGACCTGGACCTGGATCAGGATGAGGGCGCCGGTAACTGTGACCACACATTTCAGTTTAGTTTTACTCACACAGTTCTTTTCAGTTTTACTCGAGGTTTAAAGCGATGAGAGCCAAAAGTGGCATCAATTCAGTATCGGTATTTGTAGCCGATACCTGATATACCTGGTATCGGAATCGAAAACAAAGTGTTGTTTTAGAGTAACGTACCCAGCCCGAGTCGCCGACAGACGAGGACCTTCAGTCCTGAGGGATCCTCTCTGTAAGAGCGTTAGCGTCGTTAGCGATGTTAGCATTGTTAGTGTGGTTAGCGTCGTTAGCGATGTTAGCGATGTTAGCATTGTTAGTGTCATTAGCGTTGTTTGCGATGTTAGCATTGTTAGTGTGGTTAGCGTCGTTAGTGTCGTTAACGTTGTTAGCGTTGTTAGCGATGTTAGCATTGTTAGTGTCGTTAGCGATGTTAGCATTGTTAGTGTGGTTAGCGTCGTTAGCGTTGTTAGCGTTGTTAGCGATGTTAGCATTGTTAGTGTGGTTAGTGTCGTTAGCGTCGTTAGCGTTGTTAGCGTTGTTAGCGATGTTAGCATTGTTAGTGTCGTTAGCGTCGTTAGCGTTGTTAGCGTTGTTAGCGATGTTAGCATTGTTAGTGTCGTTAGCGTTGTTTGCGATGTTAGCGATGTTAGCATTGTTAGCGTCGTTAGCGATCTTCAACTTTAGATCAGGACTGTATCTGGATCACTTTTAGTCTCGTCAAATACTGTTATGTAGTTTGATTGAAATGATCAAATATTACTTTACTTGAATTATTAAGTAACTGTGAATTCCTCCAGTGTGAGATAGAAACAAAATTCTTTCTTTTCTATTGATTTCCACTTTCAAACAGTCGCCAGAAACTGGGACTAATGTTTCATATTTTGTTTTCTCAGACACAGACGTAGATGAGGACCTGACCGTAGGGGACACACCCCCAGGTGTTACCCAAGATCCCCCAGAGGACACCAACACACCCCCAGGTGTCACCCAAGATCCCTCAGAGGACACCAACACACCCCCAGGTGTCACCCAAGATCCCTCAGAGGACACCAACACACCCCCAGGTGTCACCCAAGATCCCTCAAAGGACACCAACACACCCCCAGGTGTCACCCAAGATCCCTCAAAGGACACCAACACACCCCCAGGTGTCACCCAAGATCCCTCAGAGGACACCAACACACCCCCAGGTGTCACCCAAGATCCCTCAGAGGACACCAACACACCCCCAGGTGTCACCCAAGATCCCTCAAAGGACACCAACACACCCCCAGGTGTCACCCAAGATCCCTCAAAGGACACCAACACACCCCCAGGTGTCACCCAAGATCCCCCAGAGGACACCAACACACCCCCAGGTGTCACCCAAGATCCCTCAGAGGACACCAACACACCCCCAGGTGTCACCCAAGATCCCTCAAAGGACACCAACACACCCCCAGGTGTCACCCAAGATCCCTCAGAGGACACCAACACACCCCCAGGTGTCACCCAAGATCCCTCAAAGGACACCAACACACCCCCAGGTGTTACCCAAGATCCCTCAAAGGACACCAACGTTCCCCCATGGATTACCCAAGATCCCTCAGAGGACACCAACACACCACCAGGTGTCACCCAAGATCCCTCAAAGGACACCAACACCAACACACCCCCAGGTGTCACCCAAGATCCCTCAAAGGACACCAACGTTCCCCCATGGATTACCCAAGATCCCTCAGAGGACACCAACACACCCCCAGGTGTCACCCAAGATCCCTCAAAGGACACCAACGTTCCCCCATGGATTACCCAAGATCCCTCAAAGGACACCAACACCAACACACCCCCAGGTGTTACCCAAGATCCCTCAAAGGACACCAACACACCCCCAGGTGTTACCCAAGATCCCTCAAAGGACACTGACACACCCCCAGGTGTCACCCAAGATCCCTCAAAGGACACCAACACACCCCCAGGTGTCACCCAAGATCCCTCAAAGGACACCAACACTCCACCAGGTGTCACCCAAGATCCCTCAAAGGACACTGACACACCCCCAGGTGTCACCCAAGATCCCTCAAAGGACACCAACACTCCACCAGGTGTCACCCAAGATCCCTCAAAGGACACTGACACACCCCCAGGTGTCACCCAAGATCCCTCAAAGGACACCAACACACCCCCAGGTGTCACCCAAGATCCCTCAAAGGACACTGACACACCCCCAGGTGTTACCCAAGATCCCTCAAAGGACACCAACACTCCACCAGGTGTCACCCAAGATCCCTCAAAGGACACCAACACACCCCCAGGTGTCACCCAAGATCCCTCAGAGGACACCAACGTTCCCCCATGGATTACCCAAGATCCCTCAAAGGACACCAACACACCCCCAGGTGTCACCCAAGATCCCTCAAAGGACACCAACGTTCCCCCATGGATTACCCAAGATCCCTCAAAGGACACCAACACACCCCCAGGTGTCACCCAAGATCCCTCAAAGGACACCAACGTTCCCCCATGGATTACCCAAGATCCCTCAGAGGACACCAACACACCACCAGGTGTTACCCAAGATCCCTCAAAGGACACCAACACACCCCCAGGTGTTACCCAAGATCCCTCAGAGGACACCAACACACCCCCAGGTGTCACCCAAGATCCCTCAAAGGACACCAACACCAACACACCCCCAGGTGTCACCCAAGATCCCTCAAAGGACACTGACACACCCCCAGGTGTCACCCAAGATCCCTCAAAGGACACCAACACACCCCCAGGTGTCACCCAAGATCCCTCAAAGGACACTGACACACCCCCAGGTGTCACCCAAGATCCCTCAAAGGACACCAACACCAACACACCCCCATGTGTCACCCAAGATCCCTCAAAGGACACCAACACCAACACACCCCCAGGTGTCACCCAAGATCCCTCAAAGGACACCAACACACCCCCAGGTGTCACCCAAGATCCCTCAAAGGACACCAACACCAACACACCCCCAGGTGTCACCCAAGATCCCTCAAAGGACACCAACGTTCCCCCATGGATTACCCAAGATCCCTCAAAGGACACCAACACACCCCCAGGTGTCACCCAAGATCCCTCAAAGGACACCAACGTTCCCCCATGGATTACCCAAGATCCCTCAGAGGACACCAACACCAACACACCCCCAGGTGTCACCCAAGATCCCTCAGAGGACACCGACACCCCCCCAGGTGTTACCCAAGATCCCTCAGAGGACACCAACACTCCCCCAGGTGTCACCCAAGATCCCTCAAAGGACACCGACACCCCCCCAGGTGTTACCCAAGATCCCTCAGAGGACACCAACGAGCTCCTAGAGGACGACGCCTCTGCAGAGGAAGAGGACGAGGATGATCTGAGCGTGTCTGAGCGTCTGGAGATTGTCAACAAGAACCTGGGTCAGAAAACGTCTCTATCACTAAACTCAGTTATTCTCAAATTAAACCTCTTTAGGGTCAGTCATTTCAAGCGAGTTGTTCTGTTTGCCCCGCCGGTTTGAGCTTTGCTGTTTTTGTTGCTCCAGTGGGGGACGAGGACAGTGAGATCGAGGACGGGGACGTGGTGGTCCCGAAGTCCCATGTGCGGAAGAGAAACGCCAACCCCTGCACGAGACGGGGCTGCAGGTGGCGCCGATCGAAGAACGGGAAAGTCTACGTGCCCTACGTCATCGCCAACCACTACTGTGAGTAACTCTATGACTACGACTTTATACTTCCAATAACGGCACACACGAGTTCATGAAGCCATTCTGAAAACAGAGCACATGGGGATGGATCTGTACAATCCAATGCAGTGGTTCTGAAAGTGGAATAAATAAATATGTATTATGGCCGTACAATGTGCCTGACTCTGAGAGTGTTGTTGTAACGTTGTGTTGCAGCGTCTGCTCAGCGGAGGAGAATCCATCGGGCCTTCAGATCCTTCACTAGGAGGACCTGCATCCGCTTCGTCCCCCGCTGCAGGCAACGGGATTATCTGTACATCCACTCCTCTAAGGGGTATGAGCTACTACTGTCACTATTACTATTACTGTAATCAATAATCATCTTTCCATTGGATCAAGTGTTTTGATCGATCAGCGACGGCGCCTCCACTAAAAGTCTTCTTTTCTTTCCCGTATCATTATGACTCTGCTAACTGACTGACTGAGCGTCTTTGACTCTCTCGAGCAGCTGCTCGTCGTACATCGGGCGGCGAGGACGGCGACAGAAGCTCTCTCTGAACAAGAACGGATGTGTTTACCTGGGAATCATCCAACACGAGCTGCTGCACGCGCTGGGCTTCCACCACGAGCACAAGAGATCTGACCGCGACAAATACGTCCGAGTCCTGTGGAACAACATCAAAAGAAGTACTGCCAATACTACTACTAATACTACTGCTAATGTTACTGCTAATACTCCTATTGCTTATACTACTGCTAATGCTACTACTGCTAATGCTACTGCTAATACTCCTATTGCTAATGCTACTGCTAATACTACTGCTAATACTCCTATTGCTTATACTACTGCTAATACTAATGCTACTGCTAATACTGCTAATACTACTGCTAATACTAATTCTACTGCTACTACTGCTAATTCTACTGCTAATTCTACTGCTAATACTACTACTGCTAATACTACTGCTAATACTAATGCTAATACTACTGCTAATACTACTGCTAATACTAATGCTAATACTACTGCTAATACTAGTACTGCTGCTAAAACTATATTTCATGTATTCATTTGAGCAGCAAACTTATTTTACAGAAAAAACAATACAGTTGTTCTCAAACGTAGTACACGAAGTTCTAAGAACTTATAATATATAAACCTAGCCTCAGTATATGCTACCGCTAATGCAGTACATGCTACCGTTAATACAGTACATGGTACTAATACAGTATATGCTATCGCTAATACAGTTTTTGCTACCGCTAATGCAGTATATGCTAATACAGTATATGCTACCGCTAATGCAGTATATGCTAATGCAGTATATGCTACCGCTAATGCAGTATATGCTAATGCAGTATATGCTAATGCAGTATATGCTAATGCAGTATATGCTAATGCAGTACATGCTAATGCAGTATATGCTAATGCAGTACATGCTACCCTTTCACTTTATCCGGGTCGCAGAGGCAGCGCTCTGAGAAGACATACCCAGACTTCCCGATCCACGCACACTTTCGGAGATAGGGCTCCTGCTGCTGCTCTGAACATGGAGGAGCAGCAGCTCTACTCCGAGCTCCCCCCCGGGTGACTTGTCCTTTCGGTCATAACTCATATCTCATAGATGGAACGCAATTTTGCTGTACAGTTGTACAATGTACAATGATAAATAAAGCACTTACTTCCCCCAGAACACTGGCCATGTGAAGAACCCAGTCTCTTCACACAAGCTGCTTCAGTGCAGCTGAAGGTCCAGCGAGCAAAACCACCATCTGCAAACAGAGATGACCCTGTATCCTCTCTGCAGCCTCTGGCTGCGCCGAGAAATGATCTTTTTAATGTAATGAACAGAACTGGTGACAAAGGGCAGCCCTGAGGCCAACAGGTCTGACTTACTGCTACTACGGAAGGAAGAAACTCATCTTTGATTCACTGAACATAAAAACAGTCTCGGACAAAACAAAACAGTTTTGTGGCTGTTGTGTCGCTGCTCCATTCAGATACTACTACTTCTTCAAAGTACTACAACTGTACAATCCCGACAAGTCTTTGTATAATCCCATCTGTATGAAGTAGAAGATCCTCCTGATCTGGAGAAGGTCCTAAAGTCTGTGTGTGTTTCAGAGTAAGTCCATAACTTCAGGAAGATCTGCACTCGGAACCTGGGGACTCCGTACGACTACAGCTCTGTCATGCACTACAGAAGGTAAACACTGTCACAGCCTGTCAGTCACGGGTTCGTGTTCCCGGGTCTGACGTGTCCTCTGGGGTTTTTCAGGACGGCCTTCTCCAAGAACGGCAGACCCACTCTGGTGGCTCGTCGCCGTAACGTGACTTTCGGAAGAGCCAAGAGGATGAGCCGGTGGGACATCATACGGGTCAACCGTCTGTACTGCAGATAATCCACGGGTCAAACATGTTTACACGGAGCGGCACGGGTCAGGTCTTTACACGCCTTCAAAGGCATCAAACAAAGAGTTAGACGATTGGAGCTTTAAAATACTAACAATAATGGCTTGAATTATTATTACACTCAGCAGGTCATTATTTAGTCACAGCAAAAAAGTCAAAGCTGGACTAAACCCAGACTGTGCCGTGTCGCTCCTGTGAAAACAAGTCCATAATCTTAATAATCTTAACATTCTGATCCTTTGAATCCTCGGTAGGCCTACTGAATCACTGGTGGTGGGAGTCAAGTGTTGGAAAACCTTGATCTGTTTCCTTTTTTTCCTGAGCATTAAAAAACGTGGTTTTCAGCCGCACACCTGAGTCTGTCTCTGTGTTCACATCAGTCCAGAGTCGGTAAAAGTTCTGACATGATGAGTCAGGCTTTCAGGATCTCATGGCAGGTGTAGTAAACTGTGGGGATTGCAGAATGGTGAGCTGCTCTCGTCTCCGCGATGGTCCAAAGAGAGAATCGTAGCTATGACCACAGTTGTATTTGAAATCTTTGTCCCTGTCTCACTGTACGACCTTTGACTTCCCCACGATGTGCCCCCGGCTTTAGGGAAAGCTTGCCCACTAACGGACATCAGTGGTGTAGCAAGGGTGCCCTGTGGCCCCAAACAAAAATCCATAGGGGGCGCTGCTAACTAGGCTTACTTTATACACTATAAACCAGTCCCTCCAGGATTTCGCGGGCATTTTTCCCAAAGTTACGATGAAAAGTTGCAATTTTTTTTCTGCTTAAAACGATATATTTTTACTATGGCTGTCAATAGATTAATTTGTGAAATGCGATTACCGTAAATTCTCTAATACTGGCCTGTATTCCATTTGCGGCCGGGTCTCCGACAGGGGCCGGGTCTCCCACAGGGGCCGGGTCTCCCACAGGGGCCGGGTCTCCGACAGAGGCCGGGTCTCCGACAGAGGCCGGGTCTCCGACAGAGGCCGGGTCTCCGACAGAGGTCGGGTCTCCGACAGAGGTCGGGTCTCCGACAAGGGCCGGGTCTCCGACAAGGGCCGGGTCTAAGACAGGGGCCGGGTCTCCGACAGAGGCCGGGTCTCCGACAGAGGCCGGGTCTCCCACAGGGGCCGGGTCTCCGACAGGGGCCGGGTCTCCGACAGAGGCCGGGTCTCCCACAGGGGCCGGGTCTCCGACAGAGGCCGGGTCTCCGACAGGGGCCGGGTCTCCGACAGGGGCCGGGGTCTCCCACAGGGGCCGGGTCTAAGACAGGGGCCGGGTCTCCGACAGGGGCCGGGTCTCCGACAGGGGCCGGGTCTCCCACAGGGGCCGGGTCTCCCACAGGGGCCGGGTCTCCCACAGGGGCCGGGTCTCCGACAGGGGCCGGGTCTCCGACAGAGGCCGGGTCTCCGACAGGGGCCGGGTCTCCCACAGGGGCCGGGTCTCCGACAGGGGCCGGGTCTCCGACAGAGGCCGGGTCTCCGACAGGGGCCGGGTCTCCCACAGGGGCCGGGTCTCCGACAGGGGCCGGGTCTCCGACAGGGGCCGGGTCTCCGACAGGGGCCGGGGTCTCCCACAGGGGCCGGGTCTAAGACAGGGGCCGGGTCTCCGACAGGGGCCGGGTCTCCCACAGGGGCCGGGTCTCCGACAGAGGCCGGGTCTCCGACAGAGGCCGGGTCTCCGACAGGGGCCGGGTCTCCCACAGGGGCCGGGTCTCCCACAGGGGCCGGGTCTCCGACAGGGGCCGGGTCTCCGACAGGGGCCGGGTCTCCGACAGAGGCCGGGTTCGCGGCTGGCGGAGGCAAATTAAAGCCGGTCTCTAAAACAGGCCGGGGCTTTTATTAGAAACTATAGCAGTAGAAATATTCCCCATGTTAGGAATTTGTCTCAAATGAAAACTCACGTGCAGGAAGTAACAAAGTGAACCCGGGCCGAGGGGGACGCTGTGGAGGAGCTGATCCCAGCGTAACTTTGACACAGATTTAGCCACTTTTCAAACCTCCTGTGACGATATTTGGAAACAGGGCAAATGTCGTGTGACCCTCCAGGGTTTTAATAAAGTCTCCATCGCGTCTTCAAAGCACGTCCAGCTGCTCCGTGTGCAGGTCAGTCCCACGCCTCAAAATAACTCCTCCCATCAGCGCGAGCGTCTCGTCTTCTCTCGGGTCAGTCTCATGATCGATCACAAACACAAACGCTCCGTCTAAACTCGCCTTTTACACAAGATAACAACAAATAATCCGGTCCGCGGTAAAAACGAAACAGAAACCTGCAGTGACACTGATGTCAAAGCTCCGCTAACAGCAACGAAACACTTCCTGTTGTCCCGACAAAATAAAAGGCGTCAATGTTCCAGCCGCTGGGAGAGGGTTTGAAATGTTCATTAATAAATGAACCTAATATTTTAGGTGCAAATGGACACAAATCTCGTTTTTCTTCGTTTTCCTGGTCGTCCGTTTTGCTCAAATAGAAATAAAGGCCTGTCTCTAATTGTGGCCTGGTTCCAATAAAGGCCTGGTCCTGATGCCCTGGAGTAAATAAAGGCCCCGGCCTCTATTAGAGCATTTACGGTATATCTATAATTTTAAAATGTGGCAAGAATATTGCTAAAATATCAAACTGTGATTAGTAGCTATCCTTAAAGGGACTATACAGAGTTTAAAAATGTAAAAAATAAGTATTTTCCTCCCCCTACATGTTCCTCCATGTCCTAATGTGTAGAATGAGCTCAGACCTGTTCACCACAACTGCCTCTAAAATCACTCAGGAAGGTGTTAATTCGGGTCCGAAGTTTAATATAGAACCTGCAGTTACACGTATGACCTGAGGTGGCAGTAGTGAGTATAAAAATGAGCAACGTGCCCTTTAATCCTTATGATCACACGTGTTGTTATGATGGTTATATCAGAGAAACGCCAACAGTTCCATTACATTACATTGGCTGTATAATAACATACGCCGAACCAACATGGCGGCCATTTTGCAACAATGGAACGAAGTCACTCAAGACATTTCTCCTTTTTATTTCTATGGACAAAACAGTCATGTCAAAGAATTACAACTGAACTGAAGAAGTGAATCTCAAATCGACTACATTGTTATTGGTTAAAATTTCTTGGCAGCCCTTGGAATACGTTTTTTGAGTTGAAACAATGTTTACATTTTACAGTGTAGCCTTGATTTTAGAGTTCGTAGACTTCATTTACACAGTATTTGGGACTAACAGTAAAGGCCGGGGCGGACTGGCCATGTGTCCGTTCTGGAAGAGCACAGAAGGGCCACCGGTCCCGCCTCAACCGAGCTTTACCCAAATCTAAAAGCTAAAAAGAGAAGCGTAAAAATAGCGAGAAAAAGAGGATGAAAACAAAGCAAAAATGTGCCGGAAAAGCAACAAAAAGTGACAAAAAATGTGATGAAAAGGCGACGAAAACATGAAAACAAAAAAACTACAAAGACGTGAGAAAAACACAAACAAATGATAGAAAAAATAATGAAAAAAACAATGACAAGAATGTGATAAAAAATTGACAAAAAAATTGACAAAGAAATGACAAAAATATGACAAAAATGCCTACAAAAGTGACGAAAAGTTTCCGTCACTTTTGTAGGTCTTAGCTTTCAAATGAGGCGTTACATTGTTGATCTCCAGTCGAGAAGCTTTTAGATTTGGGTAAAGCCCAGTATAAAAAAACATGAATCTAAAAGGAATTTCGTGGAGGATGGTGTGCCACAAGGTTCAGTTTTGGGACCATTATTATTTATTATTTATATGAATGATTTTGCTTCTGTTTCTACGACCGCCTTTCCCGCTCTTTTTGATGATGATGCCGATCGAATAAATAATAATAAAAAGACGAACTGGGGAAAATGCACTTTTTAATGTTCAGGCGGCGGGTAAAAGGTTAACCCCTTAACTCCCACTTGAACGGATCCCATTTTCTCCAGTTTGGCTTTACCCTAATCTAAAAGATTCTTGGGACAAAAGCACCAAAAATGTGACAAAAATGCAACAAAAATGTGACAAAAATGTGACAAAAATGCAACAAAAATGTGACAAAAATGTGACAAAAAAGTGACAAAAAAGTGACAAAAATGTGACAAAAATGTGACAAAAATGTGACAAAAATTCAACAAAAATTCAACAAAAATTCAACAAAAATTCAACAAAAAAGTGACAAAAATGCAACAAAAATGTGACAAAAATGTGACAAAAATGTGACAAAAATTCAACAAAAATTCAACAAAAATTCAACAAAAAAGTGACAAAAATTCAACAAAAAAGTGACAAAAATGCAACAAAAATGTGACAAAAATGTGACAAAAAAGTGACAAAAAAGTGACAAAAATGTGACAAAAATGTGACAAAAATTCAACAAAAATTCAACAAAAATTCAACAAAAAAGTGAAAAAAATGCAACAAAAAAGTGACAAAAAAGTGACAAAAATGTGACAAAAAAGTGACAAAAAAGTGACAAAAATGTGACAAAAATGTGACAAAAATGTGACAAAAATGTGACAAAAATTCAACAAAAAAGTGACAAAAATGCAACAAAAATGTGACAAAAATGTGACAAAAATGTGACAAAAATTCAACAAAAATTCAACAAAAAAGTGACAAAAATGCAACAAAAATGTGACAAAAATGTGACAAAAAAGTGACAAAAATGCAACAAAAATGTGACAAAAATGCAACAAAAATGTGACAAAAATGTGACAAAAATGTGACAAAAATGTGACAAAAATTCAACAAAAAAGTGACAAAAATGCAACAAAAATGTGACAAAAATGTGACAAAAAAGTGACAAAAATGCAACAAAAATGTGACAAAAATGTGACAAAAATGTGACAAAAATGTGACAAAAACTAAACAAAAAAATTACAAAAATTCAACAAAAATGTCACAAAAATATAAAAAAAAGAAAAGAAAAAAAAAACATACAAAAGGTGACAGAAAAAGGTCAGTTTTGTGGGTCTTAGCTTTCAAATGAGGTGTTACACAGGCCTATAGCCAAAAGAGGACAGAATGCATTTGGTTAAGGCGGGGGGTAAAAGGTTAAAATATGTATTTGTGGAAGTGTCACAATTACACTAATTTGGGCCGGGCTGGTCCGAGCCCAGGGCTGTTTTCCAGTCCCAGTCCCTGGTAGACGGAGAGGTTTAGCAGCATCACGATGTTTCTAAATTCTGTTTGCAGTAACTCCGAGTACCCGGCGGGTAAACAGTTTGTTTTACTCCATTTCACCTGTTCAGGAAACTCCCAAAACTCCAAACCCACTCAAATCATTTTAATAAACTTTACGATCACCACAAAGTATCGCTTTACCTCAACTCTACACCGAGTACACAGATGAAGAACTGCGTGTACTTCATCATGTGTACTCGGTGGAGTACTCGGTGGACCTCCACATCCGTGTACTGCGTGTACTGTACACGGATGTGGAGGTCCGGCAGTCCGGTATAAAGAGGAGCGAGGCGGCGAGGTCGGCACAGTCGGGTGAGGACCATCTGAAGGTGGTCAGTGCTACAGCTGGTGTTGCCATGGCGTTGCTGCAGTGCATTCTGGGAGTCGTAGTCCTGCTCTCGGTCTCCGTTTGGAGCGTCTCTGCGGTGAGTTTTCTCTGATCCCGGACGGTTGCTCTGAAAATAGGGCGGGGCACCTTTAAAGGATACCTGGTATAGGACAAAAAGTTTAGGTTCTACCGCTATTGAAAACAAATTAAGCATCAAAACAGGAACCGAAAAGAAAATTCTATTATATCTGTCTGTCTACTGTAGATCCAGGATTTTTGCACAATTTTTTGTATAATTTTCCCATTTTTTCCACCAATCTTTGTTCATTTTAATAATATTTTTCAGATTTTCCCCCAATTTATTCCCAATGTTTTCTTCATTTTCCCAATGTTTTACTTATTTTTGCCCCCTATTTTTTTCTAATTTTCCCCATTTTTTTTGTCCATGTTTTTCTCATGTTTTTGTTGCTTTTTTGTCTGTTTTTCTCACGTTTTTGTTGTTTTTTTTGTCCATGTTTTTCTCACGTTTTTGTTGTTTTTTTGTCAGTGTTTTTCTCACGTTTTTGTTGTTTTTTTGTTCGTGTTTTTCTCATGTTTTTGTTGTTTTTTTGTCCATGTTTTGTCATTTTTTGGTCAAATTTTATCACATTTTTATCAATTTTTTGTCTTTTTTTTTGTCATTTTTTGTGACATTTTTGCCATTTTTTCATCCATTTTTCGTCAATTCAAATTGTCCCCGTTTTTTCCCCTCATTTTTGGTATTTTTTTATTACTAATATTTTTCCTTATTCATACCCATTATTTTACATTTTTGTTTTGGAGCGAGTTTTCTCTGATCCGGGTTTTTTAAAAGTTCTGGGTACCTTTAAGCAATACCAGTTTTTTTTTAGGTTCTACATTTTTGCCCAATATATTCACCGTTTTTTTCATTTCCCTCGTATTTCCCACAACATTATGCTCATTTTTTAATTACTAATGTTTCCCCTATTTTGCCCATTTTTTCCAATTTATTTAACATTTTTTCCTTATTTTTTGCCACAATTTTCTCCAAATTATTCCCCGTTTCCCCACATTCCTTGACACTGGAGATGAACCTGATGTTGTAAACGTGCAGATCTTCCATTGTTCTGTTTTCTGGTTCTAGACGACACATATTTTAGTATCGGTTCCGTTAAAGTATCGTAAAAACATAGTGTTGTGTCCGTGCAGGATTTGAAACAAGTCGACCTGGATCTGGACCGAGACCCGGACCTGGACCTCAAACAGGACCCGTACCTGGATCAGGACCTGGACCTGGATCAGGACCCGGACCTGGATCAGGACCTGGACCTGGATCAGGATGAGGGCGCCGGTAACTGTGACCACACATTTCAGTTTAGTTTTACTCACACAGTTCTTTTCAGTTTTACTCGAGGTTTAAAGCGATGAGAGCCAAAAGTGGCATCAATTCAGTATCGGTATTTGTAGCCGATACCTGATGTACCTGGTATCGGAATCGAAAACAAAGTGTTGTTTTAGAGTAACGTACCCAGCCCGAGTCGCCGACAGACGAGGACCTTCAGTCCTGAGGGATCCTCTCTGTAAGAGCGTTAGCGTTGTTAGCGATGTTAGCGATGTTAGCGTTGTTAGCGTCGTTAGCGATGTTAGCATTGTTAGTGTGGTTAGCGTCGTTAGCGTTGTTAGCGTTGTTAGCGTCGTTAGCGATGTTAGCATTGTTAGCGTCGTTAGCGATCTTCAACTTTAGATTAGGACTGTATCTGGATCACTTTTAGTCTCGTCAAATACTGTTATGTAGTTTGATTGAAATGATCAAATATGACTTTACTTGAATTATTAAGTAACTGTGAATTCCTCCAGTGTGAGATAGAAACAAAATTCTTTCTTTTCTATTGATTTCCACTTTCAAACAGTCGCCAGAAACTGGGACTAATGTTTCATATTTTGTTTTCTCAGACACAGACGTAGATGAGGACCTGACCGTAGGGGACACACCCCCAGGTGTTACCCAAGATCCCTCAGAGGACACTGACACACCACCAGGGGTTACCCAAGATCCCTCAGAGGACACTGACACACCCCCAGGTGTTAGCCAAGATCCCTCAAAGGACACCAACACACCACCAGGGGTTACCCAAGATCCCCCAGAGGACACCAACACACCACCAGGTGTCACCCAAGATCCTTTAGAGGACACCAACACACCCCCATGGATTACCCAAGATCCCTCAAAGGACACCAACACACCCCCAGGTGTTACCCAAGATCCTTTAGAGGACATCGACGAGTTTCCAGAGGACATACACATACCCCCAGGTGTCACCCAAGATCCCTCAAAGGACACCAACGTTCCCCCATGGATTACCCAAGATCCCTCAAAGGACACCAACACACCCCCAGGTGTCACCCAAGATCCCTCAAAGGACACCAACGTTCCCCCATGGATTACCCAAGATCCCTCAAAGGACACCAACACTCCACCAGGTGTCACCCAAGATCCCTCAAAGGACACCAACGTTCCCCCATGGCTTACCCAAGATCCCTCAGAGGACACTGACACACCCCCAGGTGTCACCCAAGATCCCTCAAAGGACACTGACACACCCCCAGGTGTCACCCAAGATCCCTCAGAGGACACTGACACACCCCCAGGTGTCACCCAAGATCCCTCAAAGGACACCAACGTTCCCCCATGGATTACCCAAGATCCCTCAAAGGACACCAACGTTCCCCCATGGCTTACCCAAGATCCCTCAAAGGACACCAACACACCCCCAGGTGTCACCCAAGATCCCTCAAAGGACACCAACGTTCCCCCATGGATTACCCAAGATCCCTCAAAGGACACCAACGTTCCCCCATGGCTTACCCAAGATCCCTCAAAGGACACCAACGTTCCCCCATGGCTTACCCAAGATCCCTCAAAGGACACTGACACACCCCCAGGTGTCACCCAAGATCCCTCAAAGGACACCAACGTTCCCCCAGGGCTTACCCAAGATCCCTCAGAGGACACCAACACACCCCCAGGTGTCACCCAAGATCCCTCAAAGGACACCAACACACCCCCAGGTGTTACCCAAGATCCCTCAAAGGACACCAACGTTCCCCCATGGATTACCCAAGATCCCTCAAAGGACACCAACACCAACACACCCCCAGGTGTCACCCAAGATCCCTCAAAGGACACCAACGTTCCCCCATGGATTACCCAAGATCCCTCAAAGGACACCAACACCAACACACCCCCAGGTGTCACCCAAGATCCCTCAAAGGACACCAACACACCCCCAGGTGTCACCCAAGATCCCTCAAAGGACACCAACGTTCCCCCATGGATTACCCAAGATCCCTCAGAGGACACCAACACACCCCCAGGTGTCACCCAAGATCCCTCAAAGGACACCAACGTTCCCCCATGGATTACCCAAGATCCCTCAAAGGACACCAACGTTCCCCCATGGCTTACCCAAGATCCCTCAAAGGACACTGACACACCCCCAGGTGTCACCCAAGATCCCTCAAAGGACACCAACACACCCCCAGGTGTCACCCAAGATCCCTCAAAGGACACCAACACACCCCCAGGTGTCACCCAAGATCCCTCAAAGGACACCAACGTTCCCCCATGGCTTACCCAAGATCCCTCAAAGGACACCAACACACCCCCAGGTGTCACCCAAGATCCCTCAAAGGACACCAACACACCCCCAGGTGTCACCCAAGATCCCTCAAAGGACACCAACACACCCCCAGGTGTTACCCAAGATCCCTCAAAGGACACCAACACCAACACACCCCCAGGTGTCACCCAAGATCCCTCAAAGGACACCAACACCAACACACCCCCAGGTGTTACCCAAGATCCCTCAAAGGACACCAACACACCCCCAGGTGTCACCCAAGATCCCTCAAAGGACACCAACGTTCCCCCATGGATTACCCAAGATCCCTCAAAGGACACCAACACACCCCCAGGTGTCACCCAAGATCCCTCAAAGGACACCAACGTTCCCCCATGGATTACCCAAGATCACTCAAAGGACACCAACACACCCCCAGGTGTCACCCAAGATCCCTCAAAGGACACCAACACACCCCCAGGTGTTACCCAAGATCCCTCAAAGGACACCAACACACCCCCATGGCTTACCCAAGATCCCTCAAAGGACACCAACACACCCCCAGTTGTTACCCAAGATCCCTCAGAGGACACCAACACACCCCCAGGTGTCACCCAAGATCCCTCAAAGGACACCAACACACCCCCAGGTGTCACCCAAGATCCCTCAGAGGACACCAACACACCCCCATGGCTTACCCAAGATCCCCCAGAGGACACCAACACACCCCCAGGTGTTACCCAAGATCCCCCAGAGGACACCAACGTTCCCCCATGGCTTACCCAAGATCCCTCAGAGGACACCAACACACCCCCAGGTGTCACCCAAGATCCCTCAAAGGACACCAACGTTCCCCCATGGCTTACCCAAGATCCCTCAGAGGACACTGACACACCCCCAGGTGTCACCCAAGATCCCTCAAAGGACACCAACGTTCCCCCATGGATTACCCAAGATCCCTCAAAGGACACCAACGTTCCCCCATGGCTTACCCAAGATCCCTCAAAGGACACTGACACACCCCCAGGTGTCACCCAAGATCCCTCAAAGGACACCAACACCAACACACCCCCAGGTGTCACCCAAGATCCCTCAAAGGACACCAACACCAACACACCCCCAGGTGTCACCCAAGATCCCTCAAAGGACACCAACGTTCCCCCATGGCTTACCCAAGATCCCTCAAAGGACACCAACACTCCACCAGGTGTCACCCAAGATCCCTCAAAGGACACCAACACTCCACCAGGTGTCACCCAAGATCCCTCAAAGGACACCAACGTTCCCCCATGGATTACCCAAGATCCCTCAGAGGACACCAACACCAACACACCCCCAGGTGTTACCCAAGATCCCTCAAAGGACACCAACGTTCCCCCATGGATTACCCAAGATCCCTCAGAGGACACCAACACCAACACACCCCCAGGTGTCACCCAAGATCCCTCAAAGGACACCAACGTTCCCCCATGGATTACCCAAGATCCCTCAGAGGACACCAACACCAACACACCCCCAGGTGTTACCCAAGATCCCTCAAAGGACACCAACACTCCACCAGGTGTCACCCAAGATCCCTCAAAGGACACCAACACTCCACCAGGTGTCACCCAAGATCCCTCAAAGGACACTGACACACCCCCATGTGCCACCCAAGATCCCTCAGAGGACACCAACACCAACACACCCCCAGGTGTCACCCAAGATCCCTCAAAGGACACCAACACACCCCCAGGTGTCACCCAAGATCCCTCAAAGGACACCAACACACCCCCAGGTGTTACCCAAGATCCCTCAAAGGAAACCAACACCAACACACCCCCAGGTGTCACCCAAGATCCCTCAAAGGACACCAACGTTCCCCCATGGATTACCCAAGATCCCTCAAAGGACACCAACACACCCCCAGGTGTCACCCAAGATCCCTCAAAGGACACCAACGTTCCCCCATGGATTACCCAAGATCCCTCAAAGGACACCAACACACCACCAGGTGTTACCCAAGATCCCTCAGAGGACACCAACACACCCCCAGGTGTCACCCAAGATCCCTCAAAGGACACCAACACACCACCAGGTGTTACCCAAGATCCCTCAGAGGACACCAACACACCCCCAGGTGTCACCCAAGATCCCTCAAAGGACACCAACACACCCCCAGGTGTCACCCAAGATCCCTCAAAGGACACCAACACCAACACACCCCCAGGTGTCACCCAAGATCCCTCAAAGGACACCAACGTTCCCCCATGGATTACCCAAGATCCCTCAAAGGACACCAACACACCCCCAGGTGTCACCCAAGATCCCTCAAAGGACACCAACACACCCCCAGGTGTCACCCAAGATCCCTCAGAGGACACCGACACCCCCCCAGGTGTTACCCAAGATCCCTCAGAGGACACCGACACCCCCCCAGGTGTTACCCAAGATCCCTCAGAGGACACCAACGAGCTCCTAGAGGACGACGCCTCTGCAGAGGAAGAGGACGAGGATTATCTGAGCGTGTCTGAGCGTCTGGAGATGGTCAACAAGAACCTGGGTCAGAAAACGTCTCTATCACTAAACTCACTTATTCTCAAATTAAACCTCTTTAGGGTCAGTCATTTCAAGCGAGTTGTTTTGTTAGCCCCGCCGGTTTGAGCTTTGCTGTTTTTGTTGCTCCAGTGGGGGACGAGGACAGTGAGATCGAGGACGGGGACGTGGTGGTCCCAAAGTCCCATGTGCGGAAGAGAAACGCCAACCCCTGCACGAGACGGGGCTGCAGGTGGCGCCGATCGAAGAACGGGAAAGTCTACGTGCCCTACGTCATCGCCAACCACTACTGTGAGTAACTCTATGACTACGACTTTATACTTCCAATAACTGTACAATCCAATGCAGTGGTTCTGAAAGTGGAATAAATAAATATGTATTATGGCCGTACAATGTGCCTGACTCTGAGAGTGTTGTTGTAACGTTGTGTTGCAGCGTCTGCTCAGCGGAGGAGAATCCATCGGGCCTTCAGATCCTTCGCTAGGAGGACCTGCATCCGCTTCGTCCCCCGCTGCAGGCAACGGGATTATCTGTACATCCACTCCTCTAAGGGGTATGAGCTACTACTGTCACATTACTATTACTGTAATCAATAATCATCTTTCCATTGGATCAAGTGTTTTGATCGATCAGCGACGGCGCCTCCACTAAAAGTCTTCTTTACTTTCCCGTATCATTATGACTCTGCTAACTGACTGACTGAGCGTCTTTGACTCTCTCGAGCAGCTGCTCGTCGTACATCGGGCGGCGAGGACGGCGACAGAAGCTCTCTCTGAACAAGAACGGCTGTGTTTACCTGGGAATCATCCAACACGAGCTGCTGCACGCGCTGGGCTTCCACCACGAGCACAAGAGATCTGACCGCGACAAATACGTCCGAGTCCTGTGGAACAACATCAAAAGAAGTACTGCCAATACTACTGCTAATACTACTGCTAATGCTACTCCTAATACTACTGCTAATACTACTGGTAATGCTACTACTGCTAACACTACTGCTAATACTAATTCTACTGCTACTACTGCTAATTCTACTGCTAATGCTACTACTGCTAACACTACTGCTAATACTAATTCTACTGCTACTACTGCTAATTCTACTGCTAATACTACTACTGCTAATACTACTGCTAATACTAATGCTAATACTACTGCTAATACTACTACTGCTAATACTACTGCTAATACTAATGCTAATGCTACTGCTAATACTACTGCTAATACTACTGCTAATACTAGTACTGCTGCTAAAACTATATTTCATGTATTCATTTGAGCAGCAAACTTATTTTAGTAGTACACGAAGTTCTAAGAACTTAAAATAATAATAATAATATAATATATAATAATAATAATAATATATAAACCTAGCCTCAGTATATGCTACCGCTAATGCAGTACATGCTACCGTTAATACAGTACATGGTACTAATACAGTATATGCTATCGCTAATACAGTATATGCTACCGCTAATGCAGTATATGCTAATGCAGTATATGTTAATGCAGTACATGCTACCCTTTCACTTTATCCGGGGCGCAGAGGCAGCACTCTGAGAAGACATACCCAGACTTCCCGATCCACGCACACTTTCGGAGATAGGGCTCCTGCTGCTGCTCTGAACATGGAGGAGCAGCAGCTCTACTCCGAGCTCCCCCCGGGTGACTTGTCCTTTCGGTCATAACTCATATCTCATAGATGGAACGCAATTTTGCTGTACAGTTGTACAATGTACAATGATACATAAAGCACTTACTTCCCCCAGAACACTGGCCATGTGAAGAACCCAGTCTCTTCACACAAACTGCTTCAGTGCAGCTGAAGGTCCAGCGAGCAAAACCACCATCTGCAAACAGAGATGACCCTGACCCTCATCTGTTAATGTAATGAACAGAACTGGTGACAAAGGGCAGCCCTGAGGCCAACAGGTCTGACTTTCTGCTACTACGGAAGGAAGAAACTCATCTTTGATTCACTGAACATAAAAACAGTCTTGGACAAAACAAAACAGTTTTGTGGCTGTTGTGTCGCTGCTCCATTCAGATACTACTACTTCTTCAAAGTACTACAACTGTACAATCCCGACAAGTCTTTGTACAATCCCATCTGTATAAAGTAGAAGATCCTCCTGATCTGGAGAAGGTCCTAAAGTCTGTGTGTGTTTCAGAGTACGTCCATAACTTCAGGAAGATCTGCACTCGGAACCTGGGGACTCCGTACGACTACGGCTCTGTCATGCACTACAGAAGGTAAACACTGTCACAGCCTTTCAGTCACGGGTTCGTGTTCCCGGGTCTGACGTGTCCTCTGGGGTTTTTCAGGACGGCCTTCTCCAAGAACGGCAGACCCACTCTGGTGGCTCGTCGCCGTAACGTGACTTTCGGAAGAGCCAAGAGGATGAGCCGGTGGGACATCATACGGGTCAACCGCCTGTACTGCAGATAATCCCCGGGTCAAACATGTTTACACGGAGCGGCACGGGTCAGGTCTTTACACTCAGCAGGTCATTATTTAGTCACAGCAAAAAGTCAAAGCTGGACTAAACCCAGACTGTGCCGTGTCGCTCCTGTGAAAACAAGTCCATAATCTTAGTAATCTTAACATTCTGATCCTTTGAATCCTCGGTAGGCCTACTGAATCACTGGTGGTGGGAGTCAAGTGTTGGAAAACCTTGATCTGTTTCCTTTTTTTCCTGAGCATTAAAAAACGTGGTTTTCAGCCGCACACCTGAGTCTGTCTTTGTGTTCACATCAGTCCAGAGTCGGTAAAAGTTCTGACATGATGAGTCAGGCTTTCAGGATCTCATGGCAGGTGTAGTAAACTGTGGGGATTGCAGAATGGTGAGCTGCTCTCGTCTCCGCGATGGTCCAAAGAGAGAATCGTAGCTATGACCACAGTTGTATTTGAAATCTTTGTCCCTGTCTCACTGTACGACCTTTGACTTCCCCACGATGTGCCCCCGGCTTTAGGGAAAGCTTGCCCACTAACGGACATCAGTGGTGTAGCAAGGGTGCCCTGTGGCCCCAAACAAAAATCCATAGGGGGCGCTGCTATATAGGCTTACTTTATACACTATAAACCAGTCCCTCCAGGATTTCGCGGGCATTTTTCCCAAAGTTACGATGAAAAGTTGCAATTTTTTTTCTGCTTAAAACGATATATTTTTACTATGGCTGTCAATAGATTAATTTGTGAAATGCGATTACCGTAAATTCTCTAATACTGGCCTGTATTCCATTTGCGGCCGGGTCTCCGACAGGGGCCGGGTCTCCGACAGGGGCCGGGTCTCCGACAGGGGCCGGGTCTCCGACAGGGGCCGGGTCTCCGACAGTGGCCGGGTCTCCGACAGGGGCCGGGTCTCCGACAGAGGCCGGGTCTCTAACAGAGGTCGGGTTCGCGGCTGGCGGAGGCAAATAAAAGCCGGTCTCTAAAACAGGCCGGGGCTTTTATTAGAAACTATAGCGGTAGAAATATTCCCCATGTTAAGAATGTGTCTCATACTGGTGTAAATGAAAACTCACGTGCAGGAAGTAACAAACTGAACCCGGGCCAAGGGCGACGCTGCGGAGGAGCTGATCCGAGCGTAACTTTGACACAGATTTAGCCACTTTTCAAACCTCCTGTGACGATATTTGGAAACAGAGGGAGAGTTGTGTGACCCTCCAGGGTTTTAATAAAGTCTCCATCGCGTCTTCAAAGCACGTCCAGCTGCTCCGTGTGCAGGTCAGTCCCACGCCCTAAATTTAACTCCTCCCATCAGCGCGAGCGTCTCGTCTTCTCTCGGGTCAGTCTCATGATCGATCACAAACACAAACGCTCCGTCTAAACTCGCCTTTTACACAAGATAACAACAAATAATCCGGTCCGGTAAAAACGAAACAGAAACCTGCAGTGACACTGATGTCAAAGCTCCGCCAACAGCAACGAAACACTTCCTGTTGTCCCGACAAAATAAAAGGCGTCAATGTTCCAGCCGCTGGGAGAGGGTTTGAAATGTTCATTAATAAATGAACTTAATATTTTAGGTGCAAATGGACACAAATCTCGTTTTTCTTCATTTTCCTGGTCGTCCGTTTTGCTCAAATAGAAATAAAGGCCTGTCTCTAATTGTGGCCTGGTTTCAATAAAGTTCTGGTCCTAGATGCCCTTGAGTAAATAAAGGCCCCGCCCTATATTAGAGCATTTACAGTATCCCACATGAAACACCTACATTTAAAGCATGTGATTACTGATGGCCAGGATCTTCAGCCACTTCTGAATTCTGATTGAAAACTCAGTTCTTAGAGACATTTTCTTTTGTGCTGAACCTTTTGGACGGAAACTGCAAACTTTTAGGTTCATGAAGTAGAATATAAAGACATTTTTTATTGGTCTTGTTGAAATAGGATAAATTAATTCACCCTGAGTCCGTTTGTTCTGAATATCTGTGATCAGAGACAGAATCCATCCTGAGTAAATATGTGTTTTTGCTCCATTTCATCTATTCAGGGAACTCCTGAAACTCGAAACTCGCCGAAATAATTTTTATTATCTTGATAATCATCTCCGAGTATCGCTTTACTACAACTCTGCACTGAGTAGACAGATGGAGTACGCGCAGTATACACAGTACACGGATGTGGAGATCCGGCAGTCGGGTTTAAAAAGGAGCGAGTCGGTGAGGTCGGCATCACTGCAGCGGCGCAGACAGGAAAGGGAAGCACCGCAGCCTCACCTCTAGAACCGCACACATGTTCTGAGCTGGTGTTGTTGCCATGGCGTTGCGGAAGTGCATTCTGGGAGTCGTCGTCCTGCTCTCGGTCTCCGTTTGGATCGTCTCTGCGGTGAGTTTAGGGCTGGGTACCTTTAAACAACCAGGTAGTTTTAGGTAAGTTTAGGTCTTGGGGAGTAATTCAAAGATTCAAAATTGCTTTATTTGTATTATGTTTCTCTCGTCCTTGATTTTCCCACATACTTTTGTTCCATTTCCTGGTTTTAGACGGCAAGTATTTTAGCATAGGTTTCGTTCAAGTACAGGTATGGGGGAAAAAAGCCCAGCCCTGGTTAATAAATGTGTCTAAAGTGTCGTGTTTGTGCAGGATTTGGGAAATGGAGCTGAAGCGTCAGAGAAACCGAAACAAGTCCTCCTCAACCTGGACCCAGACACACACCTGGAGCTAAAACAGGACCTGGATCAAGATGAGAGCATTGGTAACTTTGATGAGATATTTAGTCACACAGTTCTTTTACATTTTACTGGAGGTTTCGTCGACTAAATGATGATGTCGGTGTTTGAGGGAACATTTCTGTAAGTGAAGACGTCCTGCTGAAGGGCGTCTACTGTCTGGAACTCGCCATCCATCCCCAAAGGTTCTTAGTTGGATTTAGATCAGGGGAACGTGAGATTTTAATCGCTTTTAGGCTTGTGAGTGAAATTACTTTGACTTAAATGATGATGTATTAAGTGAATTCCTCCAGTCCTCTTTAAAACAGTCAGCTCACTACAAAAAGTCAATATCAAGCAATGGCTTAAATGACTTGAATTGAGGAAATTGTTTTGAGCGGTTTTCACTCATTTAGACACTTTTCCTGATCGGACCGAGTTTACTTTGCTTGTTTGAGGACATTTCAGACCAGTTCTAGGGTAAATCTCGCTTGAAATAAGAAAGTAAAATTGGCAATGAGATAAGAACAATTTTCTTTCCCCATTGGCAAAGAAAATGACCTGAAATAAGGACGAAATGTATCGAAACGAGTCAGAAACATCTCAGAACAAGTGAAATAATCTAGGACAAATGCAACTTCTTAACTAGTCAAAACAACTAAAATTTGGATTATGGAAAATGGATTATTTTGCTCAAATTGAGATGTTTATACTGATCTAGTTAAATACTTTTTGCAGTGACTGGGGCTGAAGTTTCACTGTTTATTTTCTCAGACGCAGACGTAGATGAGGACCTGGATGAAGGGGCTACTGAAGATCCCCCCGAGGACACCCACGGGCTCCGAGAGGAGACCGATGAGTCCCCAGAGGAGACCGACGAGTCCCCAGAGGAGACCGACGAGTCCCCAGAGGAGACCGACGGGTCCCCAGAGGAGACTGACGAGTCCCCAGAGGAGACCGACGAGTCCCCAGAGGAGACCGACGAGCTCCGAGAGGAGACCGACGAGTCCCCAGAGGAGACCGACGAGCTCCGAGAGGAGACCGACGAGTCCCCAGAGGAGACCGACGAGTCCCCAGAGGAGACCGACGGGTCCCCAGAGGAGACCGACGAGTCCCCAGAGGAGACCGACGAGTCCCCAGAGGAGACCGACGAGCCCCCAGAGGACAAAGAAGACGGAATGAGCGTGTCTGAGCGTCTGGAGATGGTCAACAAGAACCTGGGTCAGAAAACTCTCTCACTAAATTCAGCCATTCTCAAACTAAACCTCTTTACAGTCATTTCAAGCCAGTTGTTGCCTCAGAGTTTCTGAGCTTTCTGTTGTTGTTGCTCCAGTGGGGGACGAGGACAGTGAGATCGAGGACGGAGACGTGATGGTCCTGAAGTCCCATGTGCAGAAGAGAAACGCCGACCGCTGCACGAGACGGGGCTGCAGGTGGCGCCGATCGAAGAACGGGAAAGTCTACGTGCCCTACGTCATCGCCAACCACTACTGTGAGTACTACAGCTC
Organism: Gobius niger; assembly: GCF_951799975.1. Classification (NCBI taxonomy): domain Eukaryota; kingdom Metazoa; phylum Chordata; class Actinopteri; order Gobiiformes; family Gobiidae; genus Gobius; species Gobius niger. The sequence goes on along the minus strand of NW_027639266.1, from coordinate 198,599 downwards.
CATGACTACGACTGATCCGGCACACACGAGTTCATACAGACATTCTGAAGACGTACTGAGGACCAATGTTTGTGTTTTTTGTGTTTCACATGGGGATGGGACAATGTACAACATTACACAACAATACAGTTCGGGAAATTCCACAGTCACCATGGAGATCCGCCATCTTTGCAAATGTTAGCATACATTTCCATTGACTAACATTAGCTAAAAACAGTATAAAAAGTGGAGAAAAAAGCCGTGGATCAGCTCCGTTAGCTGCTGAGTTACTGCTGGTAAAAAGCATCTAACTCACAGTGGTGTCCAAGTGTACGCCCCAAAAAAGGGCCTTAAAATAACCATACATTCATATTTTTTTCTGCTTCTTTTTACAACAATCTCTTCAGGGTAACTCCAAGGGCAGCTCCAGGACTTTTACCATGGGATAAATACAATTGCTGCTAATCCCATTACGCTTAGAGATATCACATTCCCAAACTCTATTGAGAGACCGTAGCGATGACTCCCCATTTACTCTCATGGAAAAACTGTATAATTGCACAATTTTACCAAATGACAAGGGCAAATGGAAACATTGTTTTTCTCATTGCTTATACTATAAGGTTTCCGAAAATATATAGTTTTCATTTACTCAGTGGAAATCTAAACACAGTGAGCCGGTCTTCAGGGCTTTGTTGAGAGCAGCTTTGTGCGACCGAATGTGCGTAAATGTTAGATCTGTACAATCCAATGCAGTGGTTCTCAGTGGAATGAATGAATGTACACTGATAGTCGCTGTTTGGAATAATGTGTTATTTTTTCAGTGACGGAGTAATGTAATTCATTACTCTCCCCGTCGTTACAACGCCATGATCGTTACTGGGTAAACAAAGTGAATGAACGGAGAGCCTTCATGCACATGTTGGCACATGTTTCTTTTACTCCTGTTCCTCCACATTTTCTTTGAATACGGCCGTATTCCTACATTTAAAAAACAGCGGCACAAATACTGGTCAATACCATTCAGTCACAGTGGCCTCCCCCCCCCCCCACTCACCCCCCCGCTCAGTTCATTCAGTTACTATGAACATCTTTGAACACCTGTCTGTTCTACTCATTTCAAGTGACTGAAAACAGCAACAACAAAAAATCCAAATTCTTTGACATATAGCAACTATTTTATAACAGTAACGCAAATAGTTACTTTCCCTGGTAACGAGTTACTTTTACTATAGAGTAATTCAGTAACTATAGCTAATAACTTTGTTAAAGTAACGTTCCCACGTTACTGCCGATGGTGTAGTATGTTTAATCTGCTGATTGTGAGAGTGTTGTTGTAACGTTGTGTTGCAGCGTCTGCTCAGCTGAAAACAATCCAACGAGCCTTCAGAACCTTCGCCAAGAAGACCTGCATCCGCTTTGTGCGCCACCGCAACCCCTGCCGCCGCCGCTGTGGCCGCCGCTGCAACTGCCGCTGCCGCCGCCGCTGCCACTGCCGCCGCCGCTGCCGCTGCCGCAGCTGGCGTTGCCGCTTCCGCTGCCGCCGCCGCCGCTGGAAGTGCCGCTTGCGCTGCCGCCGCCGCCGCTGGAAGTGCGGCTGGCGCTGCCGCCGCTGCCGCTGGGGCCGCCGCTGGGGCTGCTTCCGCTGCCGTCGCCGCTATAAGAAACGGGATCATCTGTATATCCACTCCTCTACGGGGTATGTGCAACTACTGTCACTATTACTGTAATAAATAAGCACCTTTACCATTGGACCAAGGCGTCTGGATCAATCAGTGACGGCTCCTCCACAAAAAGTCTTCTCTGACTCTTTACTAGATCATTATGACACTGCTAACTGACTGAGCGTCTTTGACTTTTGTTGAGAGAATATTTGACGAGAAGTGTCTGTAATTTCATTAATTCTTGTCGAGCAGCTGCTCGTCGTACATCGGGCGGCGAGGACGGCGACAGAAGCTCTCTCTGAGCAAGAACGGATGTGTTTACCTGGGAATCATCCAACACGAGCTGCTGCACGCGCTGGGCTTCCACCACGAGCACAGGAGATCTGACCGCAACAAATACGTCCGAGTCCTGTGGAACAACATCCAAAGAAGTACTTCCAATACTACTACTAATACTACTGCTAATGTTACTGCTAATACTCCTATTGCTTAAACTACTGCTAATGCTACTATGGCTAATACTACTGCTAATACTACTGCTAATGCTACTATGGCTAATACTACTGCTAATACTACTGCTAATACTACTACTGCTAATACTACTACTGCTAATACTACTGCTAATACTACTACTGCTAATAATACTGCTAATACAACTACTGCTAACACTACTGCTAATACTACTACTGCTAATACTACTGCTGCTAATACTACTGCTAATACTACTGCTAATACTACTGCTAATACTACTGCTGCTAATACTACTGCTAATACTACTACTGCTAATACTACTGCTAATACTACTGCTAATACTACTGCTAACACTACTGCTAATACTACTGCTAATACTACTACTGCTAATACTACTACTGCTAATACTACTGCTAATACTACTACTGCTAATAATACTGCTAATACAACTACTGCTAACACTACTGCTAATACTACTACTGCTAATACTACTGCTGCTAATACTACTGCTAATACTACTGCTAATACTACTGCTAATACTACTGCTGCTAATACTACTGCTAATACTACTGCTAATACTACTGCTGCTAATACTACTGCTAATACTACTGCTAATACTACTGCTAATACTACTGCTAATACTACTACTGCTAACACTACTGCTAATACTACAGCTGCTAACACTACTGCTAATACTACTGCTGCTAATACTACTGCTAATACTACTGCTAATACTACTGCTGCTAATACTACTGCTAATACTACTGCTAATACTACTGCTAATACTACTGCTAATACTACTACTGCTAACACTACTGCTAATACTACAGCTGCTAATACTACTGCTATTACTGCTGCTACTACTGCTAACACTACTGCTAATACTACTGCTAATACTACTACTGCTAATACTACTACTGCTAATACTACTACTGCTAATACTACAGCTGCTAATACTACTACTGCTAATACTACAGCTGCTAATACTACTACTGATAATACTACTACTGCTAATACTACTACTGCTAATACTACTACTGCTAACACTACTGCTAATACTACAGCTGCTAATAGTACTACTGCTAATACTACAGCTGCTAATACTACTACTGCTAATACTACTACTGCTAATACTACTACTGCTAACACTACTGCTAATACTACAGCTGCTAATACTACTGCTACTACTGCTGCTACTACTGCTAACACTACTGCTAATACTACAGCTGCTAATAGTACTAATGCTAATACTACTGCTAATACTACTACTGCTAATACTACTGCTAATACTACTACTGCTACTACTGCTGCTACTACTGCTAACACTACTGCTAATACTACAGCTGCTAATACTACTACTGCTAAAACTACTGCTAATACTACTACTGCTAACACTACTGCTAATACTACTGCTAATACTACTACTGCTAATACTACTACTGCTAATACTACTACTGCTAATACTACTGCTAATACTACTGCTAATACTACTACTGCTAACACTACTGCTAATACTACTGCTAATACTACTACTGCTAATACTACTACTGCTAATACTACAGCTGCTAACACTACTGCTAATACTACTACTGCTAATACTACTGCTAATACTACTGCTAATACTACTGCTAACACTACTGCTAATACTACTGCTAATACTACTACTGCTATTACTACTACTGCTAATACTACTGCTAATACTACAGCTGCTAATACTACTGCTGCTAATACTACTGCTGCTAATACTACTACTGCTAATACTACTACTGCTAATACTACTGCTAATACTACAGCTGCTAATACTACTACTGCTAATACTACTGCTAGTACTACAGCTGCTAATACTACTACTGCTACTACTGCTAATACTACTACTGCTAATACTACAGCTGCTAATACTACTACTGCTAACACTACAGCTGCTAATACTACTACTGCTAATACTACTACTGCTAATACTACTACTGCTAATACTACTGCTAATACTACAGCTGCTAATACTACTACTGCTACTACTACTGCTAGTACTACAGCTGCTAATACTACTACTGCTACTGCTGCTAATACTACAGCTGCTAATACTACTACTGCTAATACTACTGCTAATACTACAGCTGCTAATACTACTGCTAATACTACTGCTGCTACTACTGCTGCTACTACTGCTAACACTACTGCTAATACTACTACTGCTACTACTGCTAATACTACTACTGCTAATACTAATGCTAATACTACAGCTGCTAATACTACTACTGCTAATACTACTGCTAATACTACTACTGCTACTACTGCTAATACTACTACTGCTAATACTAATGCTAATACTACAGCTGCTAATACTACTACTGTTAATACTACTGCTAATACTACTACTGCTAATACTACTGCTAATACTACAGCTGCTAACACTACTGCTAATACTACTACTGCTAATACTACTGCTAATACTACTGCTAATACTACTACTGCTAATACTACTACTGCTAATACTACTGCTAATACTACAGCTGCTAACACTACTGCTAATACTACTACTGCTAATACTACTGCTAATACTACTGCTAATACTACTGCTAATACTACTGCTAACACTACTGCTAATAGTACTGCTAATACTACTACTGCTAATACTACTACTGCTAATACTACTGCTAACACTACAGCTGCTAATACTACTACTGCTAATACTACTGCTGATACTATAGCTGCTACTACTACTACTGCTACTACTGCTAATACTACTACTGCTAATACTACTACTGCTAATACTACTGCTAATACTACTACTGCTAATACTACTGCTAATACTACTTGTAATACTACAGCTGCTAATACTACTACTGCTACTACTGCTAATACTACTGCTAATACTACAGCTGCTAATACTACTACTGCTAATACTACTACTGCTGCTACTACTGCTAACACTACTGCTAATACTATTGCTAATACTACTACTGCTAATACTACTGCTAATACTACAGCTGCTAATACTACTACTGCTACTACTGCTAATACTACTACTGCTAATACTACTACTGCTAATACTACTGCTAATACTACAGCTGCTAATACTACTACTGCTACTACTGCTGCTACTACTGCTAACACTACTGCTAATACTACTACTGCTAATACTACTGCTAATACTACAGCTGCTAATACTACTACTGCTACTACTGCTAATACTACTACTGCTAATACTACTACTGCTAATACTACTACTGCTAATACTACTACTGCTAACACTACTGCTAATACTACAGCTGCTAATACTACTACTGCTACTACTGCTAATACTACTACTGCTAATACTACTACTGCTAACACTACTGCTAATACTACTGCTAATACTACTACTGCTAACACTACTGCTAATACTACTGCTAATACTACTACTGCTAATACTACTACTGCTAATACTACTACTGCTAATACTACTGCTAATACTACAGCTGCTAATACTACTACTGCTACTACTGCTAATACTACTGCTACTGCTAATAATGCTACTACTACTATTGCTAATGCTACTGCTAATAGGCAAGGCATGTTTATTTATACCGCGCATTTCGTACACAAGGCAACTCTGTGTGCTTTTGTTTGGGTCGCGTTTATGTGCCGAGCGAGTGCCGACATTCTTTAACTCACAATGGGGTTAATAAAGTTTTTAGTTCGACCTGTGACCAGAGTAGAAGATCCTCCTGACCAGGAGACGGTCTGAAAGTCTGTGTGTGTTTCAGAGAAACGCCATAACTTCCGGCGAACACGGACTCGGAACCTGGGGACTCCGTACGACTACGGCTCTGTCATGCACTACAGAAGGTAAACACTGTCACAGCCTGTCAGTCACAGGTTCGTGTTCCCGGGTCTGACGTGTCCTCTGGGGTTTTTCAGCACGGCCTTCTCCAAGAACGGCAGACCCACTCTGGTGGCTCGTCGCCGTAACGTGACTTTCGGAAATGCCAAGAGGATGAGCCGGTGGGACATCATACGGGTCAACCGCCTGTACTGCAGATAATCCACGGGTCAAACAGACATGTTTACACGGGGCGGCACGGGTCAGGTCTTTACACTCAGCAGGTCATTGTTTAGTCACAGCAAAAAGTCAAAGCTGGACTAAACCCAGACTGTGCCGTGTCGCTCCTGCCAAAACAAGTCCATAATCTCAAAAATCTTAACATTCTGATCCTTTGAATCCTCGGTAGGCCTACTGAATCACTGGTGGTGGGAGTCAAGTGTTTGAAAACCTTGATTTGTTTCTTTTTTTCCTGAGCATTAAAAAACGTGGTTTTCAGCCGCACACCTGAGTCTGTCTTTGTGTTCAGATCTGTCTAGAGTCATTTAAAGTTTTTACGTACAAGGCCGTGGGAACCCAGGGTGCTGAGGGCGGATAGTTTGGTGGATAGTTTGTGAACTGCAGGCAATATTAACTCCCACCTGAACCGAGCACATTTTCCCCAGCTTTACCCCAGTCCAAAAGCTTCTGGAAAAAAGGTGTGAAAATAGCGACAAAACTGAGACGAAAACAAAAACAAGGATGAAAATGTGAAAAAAGTGAGAAAACATTGACGAGAAAGTGACAAAAAATTTACAAAAAATGACAAAAATGGACAAAAATTTGACGAAAAATTGCGAGAAAAAAAAGAATTTGACCAAAAAATGCGAATAATTTGACAAAAAAATGACAAAAAATTTAGAAAAAATGATAAAAATTGACAAAAAATTGACAAAAAAGTGAGAAAAATTTGACAAAAAAAATGCAAATAATTTGACGAAAAAGTGACAAAAAATTTAGAAAAAATGACAAAAATTGACAAAAATTTGACATAAAAGTGAGAAAAATTTGACAAAAAAAATGCGAATAATTTGACGAAAAAGTGACAAAAAAAATTAGAAAAAATGACAAAATGGACAAAAATTTGACGAAAAAGTGAGAAAAATTTGACGAAAAAAATGCAAATAATTTGACGAAAAAGTGACAAAAATTTTTAAAAAAATGACAAAAATTGACAAAAATTTGACATCAAAATGAGAAAAATTTGACACAAAATTGAGAAAAAAAAATGCGAATAATTTGACGAAAAAGTGACAAAAAATTTACTAAAAATGACAAAAATGGACAAAAATTTGACGAAAAACTGAGAGAAAAAAAAGGACGAAAAAGTGATAAGAATTTGAAAAAAATAAATGCGAATAATTTGACGAAAAAGTGACAAAAAATTTAGAAAAAATGGACGAAAAAGTGACAAAAAAGTCACGAAAATTTGACAAAAATGAGATGACTACCCAACAAAAAAGTGATGAAAAAAATCTGATGTGAGTTGTGAAAAGTATTTTGGGGGTAAATTTTGTCCCTCAGCGCCCCCTAACTAAAACATCTTCCCACGGCTCTGGCTACATATATAATATATATAATAGATAAGTTCTTACATCAATCAATCAATGGTTTTGCATAGCCCAATATCACAACAGGAGTTTCCTCACAGCTTCACCAAAGGCAATAAAACAGAGCCGTAAATAAGACAATGCAAAGTTCAGGCTAATCGGAATCAGTGAAATAGATACAGACGGCGTCTTGTGGCTGGTGATTCATACTGTCATTCCACAAACAGCTCAGTGTCAGTGATTCAGACGAGTTATGAAGGAACTTTTCTTTTGGAGAGCAATAGGAGTCCGTCAGAAAACGTTAGGCCACTGTAAAGCTACAAAACACAAGGGCTGTGTACCGTTACATCTTTTTCGACACCAGTACTTTAACGATATCGATATCTGAACCATTCTTTTGTCGATATCTACAGTCCTAAGTCCTAAGTCCTTTCTATTGGACAACATCCCGCTCATGTTTTCGCATATTGTCACCACTTTTTTGACGTTCTTCGGAGAAAATAATTGCACATTAGTTCATATGAGCTGACAGAGATAATGAACTATGTGACAGTTTGTGTTTGGATTCCTCCAGTAATGACTGAGATGTGAGCCAAAGAACAAAGACATAAAAATATGCATTTTGTCAGTTACCACAGTTACCATCAGTCGCTCCACCACAATGTTAAACTACACTGCGTTCCAAATTATTATGCAAATTGGATTTTTGTGTCAAAAAGGTAAAAAAAAAAGCAATAATAATGAAACTCATGGATGGTATCGTGTCTTGGGGCTCAATGAATCACTGACATAAATCTCAGAGATCTGGGATTAGTTGTCGGGTTAAGCCCAGTTAAGGGAAAAACTACTGAAAAAGGGTGTTCCACTGTATTATGCAGATCATCATTTTCAAGCAATATGGTAAAGAAAAAGTGTCTTTCTGCTGATGAAAAGCGTGAAATAGTTGAATGCCTTGGTCTAGGTATGAAAACCTTCGATATTTCATGAAAGATTAAGTGTAATCATCGAACTGATAAGAGATTTGTGGATGATTCAGAGCACACTCCGTTTTGTGCCGATAAAGGCACAATATGGACGGTTTCTGCCAGACAAACACATCAGATTAGGAGAACAGATGTCACAAAGCAGCAGACAGGTATTTGAAGCTGCTGGTGCCTCTGGAGTCCCCCAAACATGAAGGTGTCGGACCCTCCAGAGGCTGCAGTTGTGCATAAACCTTCTGTCCCGGCCTCCCCTAAACTGTTAATTGAAGCTGATGAAGAGAAACGGCTGCAGTGGCTCAGAAATACATGAGACTCATTTTCAAACAGTCTTGTTCACTGATGAGGCCGTGTAGCCCTGGATGGTCAGATCAATGGAGTAGTGGATGTTTGGTGATTGGCCACAATGTCCCAACAAGGCTGTGGCGTCAGTAAGGAGGGGGCGGAGTCATGTTTTGGGCCAGAATCATGGTGGGAGAGCTGGTCGGCCCCTTTAGGCCCTTTTAGGCTCCCTGAAGGTGTGAAAATGACCTTTGAAAAATATGTGGAGTTTCTGACTGACCACTGTCTTCTATGCTACAAAAAGAAGAGCCGTGTTTTCCCGAACAAAATCCTCTTCATCATGACAACGCACCATGTCATGCTGTAAAGAAAACCTCTGCATCACTGGCTGCTATGGGCATAAAAGGAGAGAAACTCATGATGTGGACCCCCTCCTACCCTGACCTCAACCCTATTGAGAACCTTTGGAGCCTCAACAAAAAACACATCTATGAGGGTGGGAGGCAGTTTTCATCCAAACAGCAGCTCTGGGAGGCTATTCTAACATCCTGCAAACAAATCCAAGCAGAAACTGTCCAAAAACTTACAATTTTAATGGATTTAAGAATTTTGAAGCTGCATCACACAAGGGCTCCTATGTTAAAATATAACTTGACCTGTTAAGATGTTTTTGATTGAAATAGCTTTTGATTTCAGTAAATACGACCTCCTAATGCTACAAATACAACAAATGACCATTTTCAGTTAATTACAAGCTTTAAAATGTATTGAAACGATGAGTTGCATAATAATTTGGAACAGTGGATTTTGAGGTTTTTACTATATTTATTTTTGAAAAAAATTCTGTTTTCACCGGGAGATTTTTTCCACCACATTTAAATGATCCTCGACCAGATAAAGACTTGAAAATTATGCTGACTCTCATTTGAGTTGACAATTTAGAAAATCTTAGAAAAATGTCATTTGCATAATCATTTGGAACGCAGTGTATAGATACAGACGGCATCTCTGGAATCGCCCATATATGGTCATTTTTGAAAACAGTTAAAGGGGAAAACAATTTTGAAAAAATTAAAATTTTCTCTAATTATTCAAAAACTACTGTAACAAACGTTGAATTATCAATATAGTTTTCTACTAAATGAAGATACAAAGACATGGAGAGGAGCAAAGTGGTTCAACAGCCCATAAATACATTAGAAAAACAGAGAATGCTAACATGACGTCTTTAGAAAATGGTTATGTGCCAAAGTCCTTTAAATACGCTGTTATCAAACCACTTTTGAAAAAACCTAGTCTTGATCCTGATATTTTAGCCAACTATTTCAAAAGTCCTTGAAAAGGACCAAAATTTAGTGGTCCAGATGATGGATACGCTGTGTTTTTATTCCAACAGAGCCTTGTTCTCGCATCTCGCCCACTTCCTGTGTCTAATGCAGTAATTGACATGGAAAGCATAGATATTAGAGTTTCTAGACATCATTTACAAAATATTTGGCGTCAGTTTTGGCAGCATCACAATGTATCTTAATGGAGAGATTCCACTTTGCAATAACTCTGATTCACCTCAGTCTGTTTGTTCTGTTGACACAAATCCAGCAAAAAGAGGACAAAAATCTAGCAAAAAAAATGACAAAAATCTAGCAAAAAAAAGACAAAAATCCAGCAAAAAAATGACAAAAATCCAGCAAAAAACGACAAAAATCCAGCAAAAAAAGACAAAAATCCAGCAAAAAAATGACAAAAATCCAGCAAAAAACGACAGAAATCTAGAAAAAAGGACAAAAATCTAGAAAAAAAAGGACAAAAATCTTGAAAAAAAATGACAAAAATACAGCAAAAAAATGACAAAAACCCAGCAAAAAAATGACAAAAATCCAGCAAAAAAAGACAAAAATCCAGCAAAAAAAAAAGACAAAAATCCAGCAAAAAAAGACAAAAATCCAGCAAAAAAAGACAAAAATCCAGCAAAAAAAAAGACAAAAATCCATCAAAAAAAGACAAAAATCCAGCAAAAAAGTGACAAAAGAGCAGCAAAAAATAATAAAAAAGTGACGACAATGGCTTGGCGAGTGGTAAGAGGTTAATCATTCCTGTGATTTTGATGAAGATCAGACCAAATTTAGTGACCAAATTCCAGACGGTGGATACTCACCTTTTCTCTGCAACAGAGCCTTGTTCTCGCATCTCGCCCACTTCCTGTGTCTAATGCAGTAATCGACATGGAAAGCATAGATTTTACAGTTTGTAGACTTCAAAATATTTGGCGTCAGTTTTGGCAGCATCTCAATGTATCTTAATGGAGAGATTCCACTTTGCAATAACTCTGATTCACCTCAGTCTGTTTGTTCTGTCTGTGATCGGCGACAGAATCCATCCTGAGTAAATATTTGTTTGTTTTGCTCCAGGAAACTCCCGGAAACTCGAAACTCGGTCAAATAATCTGAGCAAACTTTCTGATCATCTCCGAGTATCGCTTTACTACAACTCTACACTGAGTACACAGATGGAGTACGCGCAGTACACGCAGTACATGCAGTACACGGATGTGGAGGTCCGGCAGTTCGGTTTAAAGAGGAGCGAGTCGGTGAGGTCGGCATCACTGCAGCGGCGCAGACAGGTAAGGAAGCACCGCAGCCTCACCTGTATAACACATGTCCTGACGGCGGTCCCTGTTACAGCCGGTGTTGCCATGGCGTTGCTGAAGTGCATTCTGGGAGTCGTCGTCCTGCTCTCGGTCTCCGTTTGGAGCGTCTCTGCGGTGAGTTTTCTCTGATCCCGGTTTTTGAATAGGGCTGGGCACCTTTAAACGACAACAGGGGGTTTTAGGTTTAGGTTCTGCTGGTTTCGGAAAACTTAAAGCATCAAAAGGAACCGAAAACAAAATCCTGCTTCCGTTAATGTACAGGTATCAGGGAAAAAAAGCCCAGCCCTGGTTATAAATGTCGTGTCTAAAGTGTTGTTCTTGTGCAGGATTTGGGAAATGGAACTGACGCCGGAAAAGCATCAGAGAAACAAGTCAAGAAACAAGTCGACCTCAGTCTGGACCAAGACACGCACCTGAAACAGGACCCAGACCCGGATCAAGACACGCACCTAAAACAGGACCCGGACCAAGACACGCACCTGGGCCTAAAACAGGACCCGGACCTGGACCAAGACACGCACCTGGACCCAACGCAGGACCCGGACCCTGATCAGGATGAGAGCATCGGTAAGATATTTTAGTTTGGTTTTACTACTACTACTACTGCTAATACTACTGCTAATACTACTACTGCTACTACTAATGCTAATACTACTAATGCTAATGCTAATACTACTACTGCTAATGCTACTTCTAATACTAATGCTAATTCTACTGCTAATGCTAATACTACTGTTAATACTACTGCTACTACTACTGCTAATACTAATACTGCTAATACTAATACTGCTAATACTGATGCTAATACTAATGCTAATACTACTGCTAATACTACTGCTAATGCTACTACTGCTAATGCTACTGCTAATACTAATGCTAATACTACTACTGCTAATACTAATGCTAATACTACTACTGCTAATACTGATGCTAATACTACCGCTAATACTACTACTGCTAATACTAATGCTAATACTACTGATAATACTAATGCTAATATTACTGCTACTACTACTGATAATACTACTACTGATAATACTAATGCTAATATTACTGCTAATACTACTACTGATAATACTACTGCTACTACTAATGCTAATACTAATGCTAATGCTAATACTACTACTAATGCTAATATTACTGCTAATACTACTACTGACAATACTAATGCTAATATTACTGCTAATACTACTGCTAATACTAATGCTAATACTAATGCTAATGCTAATACTACTGCTAATACTAATGCTAATACTACTACTGCTAATACTACTGCTGCTAATACTACTGCTGCTAATACTAATGCTAATACTACCGCTAATACTACTACTGATAATACTAATGCTAATATTACTGCTAATACTAATGCTAATACTAATGCTAATACTAATGCTAATACTACTACTGATAATACTACTACTGCTAATAATAATGCTAATACTACTACTGCTGCTAATACTACTACTGCTAATACTACTAATGCTAATACTAATGCTAATACTACTGATAATACTACTACTGCTAATACTAATGCTAATACTACTACTGATAATACTAATGCTAATACTACTACTGATAATACTACTACTGCTAATAATAATGCTAATACTACTACTGCTAATACTAATGCTAATACTACTACTGCTAATACTAATGCTAATACTACTACTGCTAATACTACTGCTAATGCTCCTGCTAATACTACTGCTAATACTACTATTGCTAATACTACTACTGCTAATGCTCCTGCTAATACTACTGCTAATACTAGTGCTGCCAAGCCCCGGGCTTCCAATATGGCCGCCTGTTGATTTCAATGACCTGTGATCATTGGTGCAACGAGCCAGAAAAAATTCTTACTTCCGCGTTAGCTCCTTGTGCATTGGGCCCAGAGAAACTTTTACTTTTAACGGCTATTATGTGCTTGTATAATTTATATTATTAATTGTTATGGCCATATTAGTGGTCTTTTATCATTTCAAATAAAAAACACAAAGAAGCCTGGATGTTTATTGCCCATGCCCATGATTCTCAGCGCGACGAGAGCGAGCTCCGCAGCTAAAAAAAGTAAGCAAAAAAGTACATGATGTTAATGTAGATTATAATCAACACTAAATCCGACCTTTGTGAAAATTGTAGGCGTCCTGTCAGCCGAATACGGACAGTTTTTTTTCGCACGACCGCTCTATGGCCAAAATCCTTTCTGGGCCCAATGGGAATTTGCTGCTGCAGTACCATCGAGTGGCCGTCCGCCGACCGGCGCGCGGGGAAGGGGGAGTGTCTTATCCAGTTTAATATAATAGATCCATGAGTGCTGCTAATACAACTACTGAGGATGAGAGCCTCGGTAACTTAGATATTTTAGTTTGGTTTTAGTCAAGATTTAGTCACACAGTTCTTTAAGTTTTACTGGAGGTTTCGTCGACTAAGGAGGTGAGTGGGAACATTTCTCTAAGTGATAACGTCCTCCTGAAGGGCGTCTACTGTCTGGAACTGTCTGTCCACTTGTGTTTCCCTCGCCATCCATCCCCAAAGGTTCTTAGTTGGATCAGGGGAACATGAGATTTCAATCGCTTTTAAGCTCGTGAATTACTTAGATTGAGTGAAATTACTTTGACTTAAATTATGATGTATTAAGTGAATTCCTCCAGTGTGAGATTAATTAAGTTCGATCTTTTCTTATGACGTCCACTTTAAAGCAGTCGGCAGAAAGTTCTGAGAGACGTTCCACTGTTTATTTTCTCAGACACAGATGAAGATATGGACCTGGACGAAGGGGCTACTGAAGAGCCCCCAGAGGAGACCGACGAGCCCCCAGAGGACACCGACGAGCCCCCAGAGGAGACCGACGAGCCCCCAGAGGAGACCGACGAGTCCCCAGAGGAGACCGACGAGCCCCCAGAGGAGACCGACGAGCCCCCAGAGGACACCGACGAGCCCCCAGAGGAGACCGACGAGCCCCCAGAGGAGACCGACGAGCCCCCAGAGGAGACCGACGATCCCCCAGAGGACGACGCCTCTGCAGAGGAAGAGGACGAGGATGTTCTGAGCGTGTCTGAGCGTCTGGAGATGGTCAACAAGAACCTGGGTCAGAAAACTTCTCCATCACTAAACTCAGTTATACTCAAACTAAACCCCCGCCGGTTGTTGTCACAGAGTTTCTGAGCTTTGCTGTTGTTGTTGCTCCAGTGGGGGACGAGGGCAGTGAGATCGAGGACGGGGACGTGGTGGTCCCGAAGTCCCATGTGCGGAAGAGAAACGCCGACCCCTGCACGAGACGGGGCTGCAGGTGGCGCCGATCGAGGAACGGGAAAGTCTACGTGCCTTACGTCATCGCCAACCACTACTGTGAGTAACTCTATGACTACGACTTTATACTTCCAATAACGGCACACACGAGTTCAGGAAGCCATTCTGAAAACAGAGCACATGGGGATGGGCCAATGTACGACAGTATCACTAATCAGGAAGAAGATGAGACACGATTAATTGATCACTGCATTGTTGTTGAATCGAGGTCTTCGCTCACGAAGACAAAGACTGAAAAGACGACCCGTGGTTATGCTCATAAAGCTGTAAATTAGCAGTCCATCTCCAGCCTGGTTTTGATAAAGTTCTGCTCTTAAATCGAAAGAGGGGCATCAAAAACCCAAACACTGTCACTGTGAGTTTATCTGATCCCCACCCTAAACCTAACCAGCAGCTGGAGAACTCGGTTCCACATGCAGTGATTCTTCAGGGCTTTGTTGAGAGCAGTTTTGTGCGACCTGCAGTGGTTTTGAAAGTGGAATAAATACATAAATACTGACGGTGTATTATGGCAGTGCAATGTGCCTGACTCTGAGAGTGTTGTTGTAACGTTGTGTTGCAGCGTCTGCTCAGCGGAGGAGAATCCATCGAGCCTTCAGATCCTTCACTAGGAGGACCTGCATTCGCTTCGTCCCCCGCTGCAGGCAACGGGATTATCTGTACATCCACTCCTCTAAGGGGTATGAGCTACTACTGTCACATTACTATTACTGTAATCAATAATCATCTTTCCATTGGATCAAGTGTTTTGATCGATCAGCGACGGCGCCTCCACTAAAAGTCTTCTTTTCTTTCCCGTATCATTATGACTCTGCTAACTGACTGACTGAGCGTCTTTGACTCTCTCGAGCAGCTGCTCGTCGTACATCGGGCGGCGAGGACGGCGACAGAAGCTCTCTCTGAACAAGAACGGATGTGTTTACCTGGGAATCATCCAACACGAGCTGCTGCACGCGCTGGGCTTCCACCACGAGCACAAGAGATCTGACCGCGACAAATACGTCCGAGTCCTGTGGAACAACATCAAAAGAAGTACTTCCAATACTACTGCTAATTCTACTGCTAATGCTACTGCTAATACTACTGCTACTGCTAATACTACTGCTAATACTACTACTGCTAATACTACTGCTAATACTACTGCTAATACTACTGCTAATACTACTACTGCTAATACTACTGCTAATACTACTGCTAATGCTACTGCTAATGCTACTGCCAATACTACTGCTACTGCTAATGCTACTGCTACTACTGCTAATACTACTGCTAATACTCCTATTGCTTATACTACTGCTAATGCTACTGCTAATGCTACTGCTAATGCTACTGCTAATACTCCTATTGCTTATACTACTGCTAATACTACTGCTAATACTAGCGAGCAAAACAAGCATCTGCAAACAGAGATGACCCTGTATCCTCTCTGCAGCCTCTGGCTGTGCCTAGAAATCTGTTTTTAATGTAATGAACAGAACTGGTGACAAAGGGCAGCCCTGAGGCCAACAGGTCTGACTTACTGCTACTACGGAAGGAAGAAACTCATCTTTGATGCACTGAACATAAAAACAGTCTCAGACAAAACAAAACAGTTTTGTGGCTGTTGTGTCGCTGCTCCATTCAGATACTACTACTTCTTCAAAGTACTACAACTGTACAATCCCGACCAGTCTTTGTATAATCCCATCTGTATGAAGTAGAAGATCCTCCTGATCTGGAGAAGGTCCTAAAGTCTGTGTGTGTTTCAGAGTACGTCCATAACTTCAGGAAGATCTGCACTCGGAACCTGGGGACTCCGTACGACTACAGCTCTGTCATGCACTACAGAAGGTAAACACTGTCACAGCCTGTCAGTCACGGGTTCGTGTTCCCGGGTCTGACGTGTCCTCTGGGGTTTTTCAGGACGAGCTTCTCCAAGAACGGCAGACCCACTCTGGTGGCTCGTCGCCGTAACGTGACTTTCGGAAGAGCCAAGAGGATGAGCCGGTGGGACATCATACGGGTCAACCGCCTGTACTGCAGATAATCCCCGGGTCAAACATGTTTACACGGAGCGGCACGGGTCAGGTCTTTACACGCCTTCAGGAACTTAAAGGCATCACTGAGTCTGGACTAAACCCAGACTGTGCCGTGTCGCTCCTGTGAAAACAAGTCCATAATCTCAATAATCTAAACATTCTGATCCTTTGAATCCTCCTGGTGGTGGGAGTCACTGCATGTGTCTGAAATCCTTAATTAGTTTCCTTTTTTCCTGAGCATTAAAAAAACGTGGTTTTCAGCCACACGCCTGAGTCTGTGTTTGTGTTTGAATCTGTCTGGAGTCTTTTAAAGTCGTTGTGTAAATAAGTTCTTATGATGAATAAGTCAGGAATCAAAGAAATGGATGCAGACGGCAGCTTATGGAAACCTCACCCACAAATGTTCAAGAGGAAAAAAACTCTTTCACTGAACTACAGCGAGTTTGAGACCAGTTAAAAATTCACATCTTAACAACAAAGAGCACAAGCCTTTGTCCTGATGTGAAGGTTCAGGTGGTGGTGTTGAGCTGCTGAGAGACGCAGTAACACAGTCGGATCCTGAGGGTGATGGAGCAGAAGGACCTGGAGGATCTCAGTAACCATCAGAGGTTCATCATCTGCGACTGAAGCTTCAGACACAAAGAGCCTCAGAACTGAGACCAAACGTGGGACACTGAAGGTGAAGAAAGTCTGAGAGTAGTACCCCTCCCAGGGGACTCCAAGAAGGCCGGGTACTCTGCACCGATGTTGGGCCCGTAGGCCGAGACAACGGTGAGAGACCTGTCCCCGACCCGAAGGCGTAGGGACGCGACCCTCTCGTCCACCGGGGTGAACTCCAACACGTGGCGGCTGAGCTGGGGGGATATGAGCAAACCCACCCCAGCCCGCCGCTTCTCCCCGCGGGCAACTCCAGAAAAATGGAGAGTCCAGCCTAATGATACAGGAGCACAATGGCCGCGCAGTAACTCCTAAAGGTTATTGACGGAAGTGAGCGGGGAAGTCTTTAGGAGTTACTGCGCGGACGTTTTGCTCCTCGTATCATTACGCCTCACAATATAGTCCCCCTTTTTATTTGCTTATAAAATCCACATGTTACATTTCTGTGTAAATATACTTCGCATGAAAACACTTCACGTAACTTTATTTAAATAGGGAACACGTGGAAGAGCTTGGTAGCTTCTATCGTGAGCTTTTTTGGAGCTATATGACATGTGGGAGAGGCTGCGTATGTGTGAGCGCACGGACAAAGACCAGACGGGGATATATTAACTCGACTAAGGTTAGGTAAGAACATATCTCAGTATGTAAAAACGGTGGCCTATTCCTTTAATAATGGTGCCATACTTTTTTTTTTTTTTTTTTGTCCTTTATTTATCCAGGATAAAACTCGTTGAGATCAAAAATCTCAAGAGTGTCCAGGCAAGATTCTTTAAAATTAAAATATGCAATAATTTGCCACAGAAAGTAAAAGGAACCCTTAATACATCATTATGAATAAATTATATATTTACTTTACAGCCTGCTATTGCATTTTTTGGGTTGCGTGTAATCGGGATTTTTTTTATTGATTTTACTAATTTACAACTACGCATTTATGATTTCAAACTTGGTTCATAAGAAATCAAAAAACGGTTACTGATCCACCTGAGATGTTTCCTAGGGGGCGCCATAAGGAGCTTCAGGTTTCTTTTCTCTTCTTCTTGTTGAATATTGAAGTTCTACTTGGAGCCTTAAGATCAAACCTTGAGAAGTTGTTTTTTTTACTATTTACTATAATCGTTTGATCGGGACTTTCACAAATGCTGAACTACAGATGTGTCAGTGTGTGAAATCAGAAACCACGGACACGGTTTTATGCACAAACTGCTTTTTTAATTAAACAATGCAGATGTTTATTCTCTGAACAGTTTCCTGGGGGATATGAAGGTTGTGTTTACTTCCTGATAAGATTTCATTTGAAAATCGTCCAAAATACTGAACAAGTCGCCCATTGTGTCACATTCTGCTTCATTCCTCGGTTTAATGTTTGTTCTAAAGTGTTTGGGGGAAGTAAATGTTTAGATATTATCATTAAACGTGTGATATTTAGCGCCCCCTGCTGCCTGACGCTGGAGCTAACACTTGTACAGGCTGTTGAGGCGCTGGATGTCCTTGCTGCTCATCTCCGTGGCGCGTCCGAACTCCACGCTCGAGTCGGGAATGGCCACCATCGTCGGCTGGTTGTTCTTGGAAAACGCGTATCTGCAAAGAAATCAGCCGGTACTGCAGTTAGTAGTAGTAGTAGTAGTAGTATTAGTAGTAGTATTGGTAGTAATGGGTTCGAACTGGCATCAAATCAAAGTTTCCTTCTGTACCCAGCCCTGATTCAAACTAAGCGTGCTTGATTACGCTTCAGATTTGGGGGCCTGATATTATACATGCGTTTCCAGTGACATCACGCATCATTCTGGCGGCCATTTTGAATACAGAAGTAGAATTATGCAGTACTTCGACATGTAGCAATAGCTCTACTCGGGATGAAAATAAAAGACGACTGATCGACAGTGGCATTTTTATGGACTCGTATTCGTTACTCAAGAAGAAAACAGTAAAAAACAGGGAGTCAGTGTTAGATGCTAGCCTGCTAACGGTTAGCATTTAGTTTCAACAGCTCAGCTCTGACCTCTCCAAGAGAAAGCCCTGAACCACACTCCAAACATGAGAGCTGTTACTGTAGTATTTCCTCAGTGTTCATAGAGCCACACAAACCAGGACGAAACCAGGACTAAACCAGGAGATAATCAGGAGAAAACCAGGAAAAAAACAGGAAAAAACCAGGTCTAAACCAGGACTAAACCAGGAGAAAACCAGGACGAAACCAGGACTAAACCAAGAGAAAACCAGGACAAAACCAGGACGAAACCAGGACTAAACCAAGACTAAACCAGGACTAAACCAGGACTAAACCAGGACTAAACCAAGACTAAACCAGGAGAAAACCAGGACTGAACCAGGACTAAACCAGGACTAAAACCAGGACTAAACCAGGACTAAACCAGGACGAAACCAGGACTAAACCAGGACTAAACCAGGAGAAAACCAGGACTAAACCAGGACTAAACCAGGACTAAACCAGGAGAAAACCAGGTGAAAACCAGGACTAAACCAGGACTAAACCAGGAGAAAACCAAGACTAAACCAGGACTAAACCAAGACTAAACCAGGACTAAACCAGGACTAAACCAGGACTAAACCAGGAGAAAACCAAGACTAAACCAGGACTAAACCAAGACTAAACCAGGACTAAACCAGGACTAAACCAGGAGAAAACCAGGACTGAACCAGGACTAAACCAGGACTAAAACCAGGACTAAACCAAGACTAAACCAGGACTAAACCAGGACTAAACCAGGACTAAACCAGGACTAAACCAAGACTAAACCAGGACTAAACCAGGACTAAACCAGGACTAAACCAGGAGAAAACCAAGACTAAACCAGGACTAAACCAAGACTAAACCAGGACTAAACCAGGACTAAACCAGGAGAAAACCAGGACTAAACCAAGACTAAACCAGGAGAAAACCAGGACTGAACCAGGACTAAACCAGGACTAAAACCAGGACTAAACCAGGACTAAACCAGGACGAAACCAGGACTAAACCAGGACTAAACCAAGACTAAACCAGGACTAAACCAGGACTAAACCAGGACTAAACCAGGACTAAACCAGGACTAAACCAGGACTAAACCAGGAGAAAACCAAGACTAAACCAGGACTAAACCAAGACTAAACCAGGACTAAACCAGGACTAAACCAGGACTAAACCAGGAGAAAACCAAGACTAAACCAGGACTAAACCAAGACTAAACCAAGACTAAACCAGGACTAAACCAGGACTAAACCAGGACTAAACCAAGACTAAACCAGGAGAAAACCAGGACTGAACCAGGACTAAACCAGGACTAAAACCAGGACTAAACCAGGACTAAACCAGGACGAAACCAGGACTAAACCAGGACTAAACCAGGAGAAAACCAGGACTAAACCAGGACTAAACCAGGACTAAACCAGGAGAAAACCAGGTGAAAACCAGGACTAAACCAGGACTAAACCAGGAGAAAACCAAGACTAAACCAGGACTAAACCAAGACTAAACCAGGACTAAACCAGGACTAAACCAGGACTAAACCAGGAGAAAACCAAGACTAAACCAGGACTAAACCAAGACTAAACCAGGACTAAACCAGGACTAAACCAGGAGAAAACCAGGACTGAACCAGGACTAAACCAGGACTAAAACCAGGACTAAACCAAGACTAAACCAGGACTAAACCAGGACTAAACCAGGACTAAACCAGGACTAAACCAAGACTAAACCAGGACTAAACCAGGACTAAACCAGGACTAAACCAGGACTAAACCAGGACTAAACCAAGACTAAACCAGGACTAAACCAGGACTAAACCAGGACTAAACCAGGACTAAACCAAGACTAAACCAGGACTAAACCAGGACTAAACCAGGACTAAACCAGGACTAAACCAGGACTAAACCAAGACTAAACCAGGACTAAACCAGGACTAAACCAGGACTAAACCAGGACTAAACCAGGACTAAACCAGGACTAAAACCAGGACTAAACCTGGACTAAACCAAGACTAAACCAGGACTAAACCTGGACTAAACCAAGACTAAACCAAGACTAAACCAGGACTAAACAAGGACTGAACCAGGACTAAACCAGGACTAAACCAGGAGAAAACCAAGACTAAACCAGGACTAAACAAGGAGAAAACCAGGACTGAACCAGGACTAAACCAAGACTAAAACCAGGACTAAACCAGGACTAAACCAGGACTAAACCAGGAGAAAACCAGGAGAAAACCAGGACTAAACCAGGAGAAAACCAGGACTAAACCAGGACTAAACCAGGAGAAAACCAGGACTAAACCAGGACTAAACCAGGAGAAAACCAGGACTAAACCAGGACTAAACCAGGAGAAAACCAAGACTAAAACCAGGACTAAACCAGGACTAAACCAGGAGAAAACCAGGACTAAACCAGGAGAAAACCAGGACTAAACCAGGACTAAACCAGGAGAAAACCAGGACTAAACCAGGACTAAACCAGGAGAAAACCAGGACTAAACCAGGACTAAACCAGGACTAAACCAGGAGAAAACCAAGACTAAACCAGGTGAAAACCAAGACTAAACCAGGACTAAACCAGGGCTAAACCAGGAGAAAACCAGGTGAAAACCAGGACTAAACCAGGACTAAACCAGGACTAAACCAGGACTAAACCAGGAGAAAACCAGGACTAAACCAGGACTAAACCAGGACTAAACCAGGACTAAACCAGGACTAAACCAGGACTAAACCAGGAGAAAACCAGGAGAAAACCAGGACTAAACCAGGACGAAACCAGGACTAAACCAGGACTAAACCAGGACTAAACCAGGACTAAACCAGGAGAAAACCAGGACTAAACCAGGAGAAAACCAGGACTAAACCAGGAGAAAACCAGGAGAAAACCAGGAGAAAACCAGGACTAAACCAGGAGAAAACCAGGAGAAAACCAGGACTAAACCAGGACTAAACCAGGACTAAACCAGGACTAAACCAGGACTAAACCAGGACTAAACCAGGACTAAACCAGGACTAAACCAGGAGAAAACCAGGAGAAAACCAGGACTAAACCAGGACGAAACCAGGACTAAACCAGGACTAAACCAGGACTAAACCAGGACTAAACCAGGAGAAAACCAGGAGAAAACCAGGAGAAAACCAGGACTAAACCAGGAGAAAACCAGGAGAAAACCAGGAGAAAACCAGGACTAAACCAGGAGAAAACCAGGACTAAACCAGGACTAAACCAGGAGAAAACCAGGAGAAAACCAGGACTAAACCAGGACTAAACCAGGACTAAACCTGGACTAAACCAGGACTAAACCAGGAGAAAACCAAGACTAAACCAGGACTAAACCAGGACTAAACCAGGAGAAAACCAGGACTAAACCAGGAATAAACCAGGAGAAAACCAGTGTTCATAGAGTGTTGAAGCCATTGACAGTTGCTAACCGGTAGCATGCTAACGTCTTGCAGAGCTTCAGTAAATCCTGCTGTAGCTCGACAGACAGAGCTGATACGTCTGAGACACATTTGTTGGTTAAATCACATAAACGTGCGTCTCTGGGGCCGTGTTTTCACTGTTATGTGATATAACCAACAAATGTAGCACAGCAGGATTTACTAAAAATCTGCAAGACGTTAGCATGCTACCGGTTAGCAACTGTCATCAAAGAGGAAAAAACGTTCTCTATTATCTTTACAGTTTGTCCTGTCAACAGAGTCGCAGTCTGAGTCAGTGTTTAAGCTGCTCAAGACGTTAGCATGCTACCGGTTAGCAACTGTCAATGCTAATGACAATGAACAAGATAAACACATGTGTGGCTCACATGTGTGACACTGAGGAAACACTATAGTAACAGCTCAGACCTCTGTCACATGGTGTATCCAAGGCTAGATTTTTTGGAGTCTGGTTCAGAGGTCAGAGCTGAGCTGTTGAAACTAAATGCTAACCGGTAGCATGCTATAGTCTTGACTCACTGGTTTCTTCACATAAACGTGCGTCTCTGGAGCCGTGCGATGATTACGAGTACATAAAAATAACACTGTCAGCCTTTTATTTCCTGAGTAGAGATATTGTTACATGTTGTAGTACTGCATAATTCTACTTCGGTATTCAAAATGGCCGCCATAACAACAAAAGTCACATGACTGAACGGCATGTATAATATGGGCGACATCAAATGGTAAATTATTCATTATTACCCCTTATTCCTCTTAAGAACTAAAATGTGCACAGACTGATTGTGTTTGCAGGATTAGAAAGTGTTAGATTTGCCTGTATGAAAGTGTTAGATTTGGGTAAAGCCTGCAAAAGGACTTACTTGCTGTAGTGCATGACGGAGCCGTAGTCGTAGCTGGTTCCCTGGTTCAGAGTGTTCACTTTGTCAAAGTTATGCTCCTTCCCTGAAACAGAAAGACTCCGTTAGCTCTGGGTTTGTGTTCCCGTCCTCTTTTTCCTCACGTCATCAGAATTTTTTCCCAGCATTTTTTTGTTGGGTATTCAACTCTTTTTTGTTACATTTTTGTCATTTTTTTTGTCAAATTTGTGTATTTTTTTTGTCACATTTTTTTGTCAGTTTTTCATAATTTTGTAAAAAAAAATTGTCATTTTTTTGTCACATTTTTTTGTCGGTTTTTATCACATTTTTTGTCAATTTTTTGTGTTTTTTTGTCAAATTTTTGTCAATTTTTTGTCATTTTTTTGGGTCACATTTTTGGTCTTTTTTTGTGTCAATAAAAAAAAAAAAAATGTCACATTTTTGTCATTTTTTCATCAATTTTTCATCAATTTCTTTTGACATTTTTGCCACCTTTTCATCCATTTTTCCTCACTTTTTTGCCAATGTTTTCTCACTTTTTTGTCACATTTCCATTATTGTTTTCGTCTCAGTTTTGTTGCTATTTTCACAGCTTTTTCCAGAAGCTTTTGGATTGGGGTAAAGCCAAACTGGAGAAACTGTGCTCGGTTCAGGTGGGAGTTAAGGGGTTAAAGCCTCCTCGTTAAAGCCTCTGTTAGCTCTGTGTTTGTTGTGTTTGTGTTTCCGTCCTCCTCGTTAACCTCTTAACTCCCGCCTGAACCGAGAGGATCTTTTTCCTCACGTCATCAGATTTTTTCCCAGCATTTTTTTGGGGGTATTCAACTCATTTTTGTAACTTTTTTGTCATTTTTCCGTCAATTTTTTTTTATCACATTTTATGTCATTTTTTGTCAATTTTTTGTATTTTTTTTTGTCACAGTTTTCATAAATTTTTGTCACATTTTGTAAAATTTTTTCTCACATTTTGTCAAATTTTTGTCATTTTTTTGGTCAATTTTTTTTTCATTTTTATCAAATTTTTGTCATTTTTTCGTCCATTTTTTGTCAATTTCTTGTGACATTTTTGTGACATTTTTACCACTTTTTCATCCATTTTTCGTCACTTTTTTGTCAATGTTTTCTCACTTTTTTGTCACATTTCCATCATTGTTTTCGTCTAAGTTTTGTTGCTATTTTCACAGCTTTTTTCCAGAAGCTTTTGGATTGGGGTAAAGCCAAACTGGAGAAAATGTGCTCGGTTCAGGTGGGAGTTAAGGGGTTAAAGCCTCCGTTCTCTCTGTGTTTGTTGTGTTTGTGTTTCCGTCCTCCTCGTTAACCTCTTTTTTTGTTGGGTATTCAACTCATTTTTGTAACTTTTTTGTCACGTTATTGTCATTTTTCCGTACATTTTATCATCATTTTTTTTCAAATTTTTGTAATTTTTTTTGTCAAATTTTTGTCTCTTTTTTTTTTTTTGACATTTTTTGTCACTTTTTTTCCTTTTTTGTTACATTTTGGTCTTTTTTTTTTGTCACTTTTTCGTAATTTTTTGTCATTTTTTTTGTCATTTTTTGTCACTAAAAATAATAAATGACTATTTATTTTTCATCAATTTTTTGTCACTTTTTTCTCACTTTTTTGTCACATTTTTGTCATTTTTTTGTCATTTTTTTGTCATTTTTTTGTCACATTTTTGTAATTTTTTTGTCATTTTTTTGTCACTTTTTTCTCACTTTTTTGTCACATTTCCATCATTGTTTTCGTCAGAAGCTTTTGGATTGGGGTAAAGCCAAACTGAAGAAAATGTGCTCGGTTCAGGTGGGAGTTAAGGGGTTAAAGCCTCCGTTAGCTCTGTGTTTGTTGTGTTTGTGTTTCCGTCCTCCTCGTTAAAGCCTCCGTTCTCTCTGTGTTTGTTGTGTTTGTTGTGTTTGTGTTTCCGTCCTCGTTAAAGCCTCCGTTAGCTCTGTGTTTGTTGTGTTTGTGTTTCCGTCCTCCTCGTTAACCTCTTAACTCCCGCCTGAACCGAGAGGATCTTTTTCCTCACGTCATTAGATTTTTTTCCCAGCATTTTTTTGTTGGTTATTCAACTCATTTTTGTAACTTTTTTGTCACATTATTGTTATTTTTCCGTACATTTTATCATCATTTCTTGTCAAATTTTTGTGTTGACATTTTTTGACACTTTTTTTCATTTTTTGTTACATTTTGGTCTTTTTTTTTTGTCACTTTTTTGTATTTTTTTTGTCATTTTTTTGTCATTTTTTGTCACTAAAAATAATAAATGACTATTTATTTTTCGTCAATTTTTCATCAATTTTTTGTGACATTTTTGCCACTTTTTCATCAATTTTTTGTCACTTTTTTCTCACTTTTTTCTCACATTTCCATCATTGTTTTCGTCAGAAGCTTTTGGATTGGGTTAAAGCCAAACTGAAGAAAATGTGCTCGGTTCAGGTGAGAGTTAATGGGTTAAAGCCTCCGTTAGCTCTGTGTTTGTTGTGTTTGTGTTTCCGTCCTCCTCGTTAACCTCTTAACTCCCGCCTGAACCTAGAGGATCTTTTTCCTCACGTCATCAGATTTTTTTGTTGGGTATTCAACTCATTTTTCTAACTTTTTTGTCATTTTTTTCATTTTTTCGTCAATTTTGGTCATTTTTTTGTCACTTTTTTGTCATTTTTTAGTCACTTTTTTGTAATTTTTTTGTCACATTTTTGTAATTTTTTTGTCAATTTTTTGTCATTTTTTGTAATTTTTTGTCACTAAAAATAATAAATGACTATTTATTTTTGCCACTTTTTCATCAATTTTTTGTCACTTTTTTCACACTTTTTTGTCACATTTCCATCAAATGTTTGTATTTTTTTAGTCAAATTTTTGTCAAATTTTGTCACTTTTTTCATTTTTTCGTCAATTTTTGTCATTTTTTTTCCACATTTTTGTCATTTTTTTGTCACAGTTATCATCAATTTTTGTCACATTTTTGTCACATTTCCATCATTGTTTTCGTCTCAGTTTTGTTGCTATTTTCACATCTGTTTTCCAGAAGCTTTTGGATTGGGGTAAAGCCAAACTGGAGAAAATGTGCTCGGTTCAGGTGGGAGTTAAGGGGTTAAAGCCTCCGTTCGCTCTGTGTTTGTTGTGTTTGTGTTTCCGTCCTCGTTAACCTCTTCACTCCCGCCTGAACCTAGAGGATCTTTTTCCTCACGTCATCAGATTTTTTCCTCAGCATTTTTTTGTTGGTTATTCAACTCATTTTTGTAACTTTTTTGTCATTTTTCCGTCAATTTTTTTTAATCACATTTTCTCATTTTTGTCAATTTTTTGGTTTTTTTTGGTCAATTTTTTGTCAAATTTTTGTCCTTTTTTTGTCACAGTTTTCATCAATTTTTGTCACATTTTGCAACATTTTTTCTCACATTTTGTCAATTTTTTGTCATTTTTTTCGTCAATTTTTTCACAATTTCTTGTGACATTTTTGTGACATTTTTACCACTTTTTCATCCATTTTCCGTCACTTTTTTGTCAATGTTTTCTCATTTTTTTGTCACATTTCCATCATTGTTTTCGTCTCAGTTTTGTTGCTATTTTCACACCTGTTTTCCAGAAGCTTTTGGATTGGGGTAAAGCCAAACTGGAGAAAATCTGCTCGGTTCAGGTGGGAGTTAAGGGGTTAAAGCCTCCATTCTCTCTGTGTTTGTTGTGTTTGTGTTTCCGTCCTCCTCGTTAACCTCTTAAATCCCGCCTGAACCGAGAGGATCTTTTTCCTCACGTCATCAGATTTTTTTCCCAGCATTTTTTTGTTGGGTATTCAACTCATTTTTGTAACTTTTTTGTCACATTATTGTCATTTTTCCGTACATTTTATCATCATTTTTTGTCAAATATTTGTAATTTTTTTTGTCAAATTTTTGTCTCTTTTTTTTTTGTTGACATTTTTTGTCACTTTTTTGTAATTTTTTTGTCACATTTTTGTAATTTTTTTGTCATTTTTTTGTCATTTTTTGTCACTAAAAATAATAAATGACTATTTATTTTTACGTCAATTTTTTATCCATTTTTTGTGACATTTTTGCCACTTTTTCATCACTTTTTCATCAATTTTTTGTCACTTTTTTCTCACTTTTTTGTCACATTTCCATCATTGTTTTCGTCAGAAGCTTTTGAATTGGGGTAAAGCCAAACTGGAGAAAATGTGCTCGGTTCAGGCGGGAGTTAAGGGGTTAAAGCCTCCGTTCGCTCTGTGTTTGTTGTGTTTGTGTTTCCGTCCTCGTCGTTAACCTCTTAACTCCCGCCTGAACCTAGAGGATCTTTTTCCTCACGTCAGCAGATTTTTTTCCCAGCATTTTTTTGTTGGGTGTTCAACTCATTTTTGTAACTTTTTTGTCATTTTTCCGTCAATTTTTTTTTATCACATTTTATGTCATTTTTTGTCAATTTTTTGTATTTTTTTGGTCAAATTTTTGTCAATTTTTTGTCAAATTTTTGTCAAATTTTTGTCAAATTTTTGTCACTTTTTTCATTTTTTTCTCACATTTTGTCAATTTTTTGTCATTTTTTATCACATTTTTGTTATTTTTTTGTCCATTTTATGTCAATTTCTTGTGACATTTTTGTGACATTTTTACCACTTTTTCATCCATTTTTCGTCACTTTTTTGTCAATGTTTTCTCACTTTTTTGTCACATTTCCATCATTGTTTTCGTCTCAGTTTTGTTGCTATTTTCACAGCTTTTTTCCAGAAGCTTTTGGATTGGGGTAAAGCCAAACTGGAGAAAATGTGCTCGGTTCAGGTGGGAGTTAAGGGGTTAAAGCCTCCGTTCTCTCTGTGTTTGTTGTGTTTGTGTTTCCGTCCTCCTCGTTAACCTCTTTTTTTGTTGGGTATTCAACTCATTTTTGTAACTTTTTTGTCACGTTATTGTCATTTTTCCGTACATTTTATCATCATTTTTTTTTCAAATTTTTGTAATTTTTTTTTGTCAAATTTTTGTCTCTTTTTTTTTTTTTGACATTTTTTGTCACTTTTTTTCCTTTTTTGTTACATTTTGGTCTTTTTTTTTTGTCACTTTTTCGTAATTTTTTGTCATTTTTTTTGTCATTTTTTGTCACTAAAAATAATAAATGACTATTTATTTTTCATCAATTTTTTGTCACTTTTTTCTCACTTTTTTGTCACATTTTTGTCATTTTTTTGTCATTTTTTTGTCATTTTTTTGTCACATTTTTGTAATTTTTTTGTCATTTTTTTGTCACTTTTTTCTCACTTTTTTGTCACATTTCCATCATTGTTTTCGTCAGAAGCTTTTGGATTGGGGTAAAGCCAAACTGAAGAAAATGTGCTCGGTTCAGGTGGGAGTTAAGGGGTTAAAGCCTCCGTTAGCTCTGTGTTTGTTGTGTTTGTGTTTCCGTCCTCCTCGTTAAAGCCTCCATTCTCTCTGTGTTTGTTGTGTTTGTGTTTCCGTCCTCCTCGTTGAAGCCTCCGTTAGCTCTGTGTTTGTTGTGTTTGTGTTTCCGTCCTCCTCGTTAAAGCCTCCATTCTCTCTGTGTTTGTTGTGATTGTGTTTCCGTCCTCCTCGTTAAAGCCTCTGTACCTGAGATGACGTTCTCCAGCCGGACCCGGATGTACTGGTCTCGGTCCGACCTCTTCTGCTCGTGGTGGAAGCCCAGCGCGTGGAGAAGCTCGTGCTGCACCGTGTCGTGGTAGACGCAGCCGGAGCGCTGCAGCGAGAGGTTCTGGGAGTACCCGCGGCGCCCGATGTACGAGTAGCACCTGTGGGCGGAGACGACAGGGACGTCAGCGCTCCCTCAGCTGCATATAAGTAAACCCATCACTGACCCGTTCAGAGACTGGATGTTGATGTAATCCCGCTGACTGGTGCGTTTGACGAAGCGGATGCAGGACACGTCGTGGAAGGAGAACAGGCCTCGCTCGATGATGGAAACTTCTCTGGAGGCTGCGGATCACAGAGGTTCAAACATCTGGAGTTACACTTTGGACTTGAGACATTCACTTCTGCTTTATTCAGGTTCAGGGGCAACAATAAGAAACCAAATACAATCCCAGTTAAAGGTGCAGCAGTGGTAATAGGTGGTTATACTCTGATGCTGCAGTAGTAGTAGTAGAAGTACTCTGATGCTGCAGTAGTAGTAGTAGCAGTAGTAGAAGTACTCACAGAAGGCGGAGGAGAGGATGTAGGGCACGTAGACTCTCCCGTCCGCAGACTTGGGCCACTTGCAGGAGCTGGAGGTGCAGGGGTCGGCGTTACGCTCGGACTCAGAGTCGAACGCCACGTCATCCTCAACCAGCGGCTCGTCCTCTGTACGCACTGTGAAAGAGGGGTTAGCACCTGATACTGTGGTAGAGTGGTAGCATCTGATACTGTGTTAGAGTGGTTAGCACCTGATACTGTGGTAGAGTGGTAGCATCTGATACTGTGGTAGAGTGGTAGCATCTGATACTGTGTTAGAGTGGTTAGCACCTGATACTGTGGTAGAGTGGTAGCATCTGATACTGTGGTAGAGTGGTAGCACCTGATACTGTGGTAGAGTGGTAGCTCCTGATACTGTGGTAGAGTGGTAGCTCCTGATACTGTGGTAGAGTGGTAGCTCCTGATACTGTGGTAGAGTGGTAGCACCTGATACTGTGGTAGAGTGGTAGCTCCTGATACTGTGGTAGAGTGGTTAGCACCTGATACTGTGGTAGAGTGGTAGCATCTGATACTGTGTTAGAGTGGTTAGCACCTGATACTGTGGTAGAGTGGTAGCATCTGATACTGTGGTAGAGTGGTAGCACCTGATACTGTGGCAGAGTGGTAGCATCTGATACTGTGTTAGAGTGGTTAGCACCTGATACTGTGGTAGAGTGGTAGCACCTGATACTGTGGCAGAGTGGTAGCACCTGATACTGTGGCAGAGTGGTAGCATCTGATACTGTGTTAGAGTGGTTAGCACCTGATACTGTGGTAGAGTGGTAGCACCTGATACTGTGGTAGAGTGGTAGCACCTGATACTGTGGTAGAGTGGGTAGCACATGATACTGTGGTAGAGTGGTAGCACCTGATACTGTGGTAGAGTGGTAGCATCTGATACTGTGTTAGAGTGGTTTGCACCTGATACTGTGGTAGAGTGGTAGCATCTGATACTGTGTTAGAGTGGTTAGCACCTGATACTGTGGTAGAGTGGTAGCATCTGATACTGTGGTAGAGTGGTAGCACCTGATACTGTGGTAGAGTGGTAGCATCTGATACTGTGGTAGAGTGGTAGCACCTGATACTGTGGTAGAGTGGTAGCATCTGATACTGTGGTAGAGTGGTAGCATCTGATACTGTGGTAGAGTGGTTAGCACCTGATACTGTGGTAGAGTGGTAGCATCTGATACTGTGGTAGAGTGGTAGCACCTGATACTGTGACAGAGTGGTAGCACCTGATACTGTGGTAGAGTGGTAGCATCTGATACTGTGGTAGAGTGGTAGCAACTGTTACTGTGGTAGAGTGGTAGCACCTGATACTGTGGTAGAGTGGTAGCATCTGATACTGTGGTAGAGTGGTAGCATCTGATACTGTGGTAGAGTGGTAGCATCTGATACTGTGGTAGAGTGGTAGCACCTGATACTGTGGTAGAGTGGTAGCACCTGATACTGTGGTAGAGTGGTTAGCACCTGATACTGTGGTAGAGTGGTAGCACCTGATACTGTGGTAGAGTGGTAGCACCTGATACTGTGGCAGAGTGGTAGCACCTGATACTGTGGCAGAGTGGTAGCACCTGATACTGTGGTAGAGTGGTTAGCACCTGATACTGTGGCAGAGTGGTAGCACCTGATACTGTGGCAGAGTGGCAGCACCTGATACTGTGGCAGAGTGGCAGCACCTGATACTGTGGCAGAGTGGTAGCACCTGATACTGTGGTAGAGTGGTAGCACCTGATACTGTGGCAGAGTGGTAGCACCTGATACTGTGGCAGAGTGGCAGCACCTGATACTGTGGCAGAGTGGTAGCACCTGATACTGTGGCAGAGTGGTAGCACCTGATACTGTGGCAGAGTGGTAGCACCTGATACTGTGGCAGAGTGGTAGCACCTGATACTGTGGCAGAGTGGTAGCACCTGATACTGTGGCAGAGTGGTAGCACCTGATACTGTGGCAGAGTGGTAGCACCTGATACTGTGGTAGAGTGGTAGCACCTGTTACTGTGGTAGAGTGGTAGCATCTGATACTGTGGTAGAGTGGGTAGCACCTGATACTGTGGTAGAGTGGTAGCACCTGATACTGTGGCAGAGTGGTTAGCACCTGATACTGTGGTAGAGTGGTAGCACCTGATAATGTGACAGAGTGGTAGCACCTGATACTGTGGTAGAGTGGTAGCACCTGATACTGTGGTAGAGTGGTAGCACCTGATACTGTGGTAGAGTGGCAGCACCTGATACTGTGGTAGAGTGGTAGCATCTGATACTGTGGTAGAGTGGTAGCACCTGTTACTGTGGTAGAGTGGTAGCATCTGATACTGTGGTAGAGTGGTTAGCATCTGATACTGTGGTAGAGTGGTAGCACCTGATACTGTGGTAGAGTGGTTAGCACTTGTTACTGTGGCAGAGTGGGTAGCACCTGATACTGTGGTAGAGTGGTAGCACCTGATACTGTGGTAGAGTGGTAGCACCTGATACTGTGGTAGAGTGGTAGCATCTGATACTGTGGTAGAGTGGTAGCATCTGATACTGTGGTAGAGTGGTAGCATCTGATACTGTGGTAGAGTGGTTAGCACCTGATACTGTGGTAGAGTCGTAGCACCTGATACTGTGGTAGAGTGGTAGCACATGATACTGTGGTAGAGTGGGTAGCACCTGATACTGTGGTAGAGTGGTTAGCACCTGATACTGTGGTAGAGTGGGTAGCACCTGATACTGTGGTAGAGTGGTAGCACCTGATACTGTGGTAGAGTGGTAGCACCTGATACTGTGGTAGAGTGGTAGCACCTGATACTGTGGTAGAGTGGGTAGCACCTGATACTGTGGTAGAGTGGTAGCACCTGATACTGTGGTAGAGTGGTAGCACCTGATACTGTGGTAGAGTGGTAGCATCTGATACTGTAGCAGAGTGGTAGCACCTGATACTGTGGTAGAGTGGGTAGCACCTGATACTATGGTAGAGTGGTAGCATCTGATACTGTAGCAGAGTGGTAGCATCTGTTACTGTGGTAGAGTGGTAGCACCTGTTGCTGTGGTAGAGTGGTAGCACCTGATACTGTAGTAGAGTGGTAGCACCTGATACTGTGGCAGAGTGGTAGCACCTGTTACTGTGGCAGAGTGGTAGCACCTGATACTGTGGTAGAGTGGGTAGCACCTGATACTGTAGCAGAGTGGTAGCACCTGATACTGTGGTAGAGTGGTAGCACCTGATACTGTGGTAGAGTGGTAGCATCTGATACTGTGGTAGAGTGGTAGCATCTGATACTGTAGCAGAGTGGTAGCATCTGATACTGTGGTAGAGTGGGTAGCACCTGATACTGTGGTAGAGTGGTTAGCACCTGATACTGTGGTAGAGTGGGTAGCACCTGATACTGTGGTAGAGTGGTAGCACCTGATACTGTGGTAGAGTGGTAGCACCTGATACTGTGGTAGAGTGGTAGCACCTGATACTGTGGTAGAGTGGGTAGCACCTGATACTGTGGTAGAGTGGTAGCACCTGATACTGTGGTAGAGTGGGTAGCATCTGATACTGTAGCAGAGTGGTAGCATCTGATACTGTGGTAGAGTGGTAGCACCTGATACTGTGGCAGAGTGGGTAGCACCTGATACTGTGGTAGAGTGGTAGCATCTGATACTGTGGTAGAGTGGTAGCACCTGATACTGTGGTAGAGTGGTAGCACCTTTTACTGTGGTAGAGTGGTAGCACTTGATACTGTGGTAGAGTGGTAGCACTTGATACTGTGGTAGAGTGGTAGCACCTGATACTGTGGTACAGTGGTAGCATCTGATACTGTGGTAGAGTGGTAGCATCTGATACTGTGGTAGAGTGGTAGCACTTGATACTGTGGTAGAGTGGTAGCACCTGATACTGTGGTAGAGTGGTAGCACCTTTTACTGTGGTAGAGTGGTAGCACCTGATACTGTGGCAGAGTGGGTAGCACCTGATACTGTGGTAGAGTGGTAGCATCTGATACTGTGGTAGAGTGGTAGCACCTGATACTGTGGTAGAGTGGTAGCACCTTTTACTGTGGTAGAGTGGTAGCACTTGATACTGTGGTAGAGTGGTTAGCACCTGATACTGTGGTAGAGTGGTAGCACCTTTTACTGTGGTAGAGTGGTAGCACTTGATACTGTGGTAGAGTGGTAGCACTTGATACTGTGGTAGAGTGGTAGCACCTGATACTGTGGTACAGTGGTAGCATCTGATACTGTGGTAGAGTGGTAGCATCTGATACTGTGGTAGAGTGGTAGCACTTGATACTGTGGCAGAGTGGTAGCACCTGATACTGTGGTAGAGTGGTAGCACTTGATACTGTGGTAGAGTGATAGCACCTGATACTGTGGTAGAGTGGTAGCACCTGATACTGTGGTAGAGTGGCTGATTGATTTAAATGAAATGTTGTGTTTTCTCACCTGCTCCTCTGTTCACTCGTTCGATCCGCTCTCCGGTCGACAGCGCCTTCGTTCCCCTAAAGATAAAAAACTAATCAGTTTCAGAATCAGCTTCATGACAAGAATAAAACAAACTCACGTGTTTTTGCAGATTTCAGACGAGCACGGAGGAAACAAACATACAGTTATTTAAAGTCAGTAGTTGTGAGTAGAACGAACTCTCACCTCTCGCTCTGCCCAGACGGACACGGAGAGCAGGACCACAACTCCCAGAATGCACCTCGGCGGAAACATGGCAGCGGCGATTCTTCTGCGAAAACATGGAAGAGCGAAACAGATTTCAGATGAGAATCACATCAAACTTTCAATGTAGATTTTTTTATTTCTTGAGCTCATTTTGGGACCGCCCCCTAATGGTGACGTCACACTGGCCCCGCCCCAGACTGTGTAGACCTGATTATTTTGTCGTTATTCAAAGACAAAAAAAAAATGGGCGACACCTGGAAAAAACGCCAAACAGAGACAAAAAAACAAGAAGAAAACGAGGATGTAAATGCAACAATAAAGGGACACACTGCAAAAAGTACCCGACTAAAAACAAGGAAAAAAATCTTAAAATAATAATAAAAGTTCTGCCAATGGGGTCAGAATTCTTATTTCTAGAATATTTTTCTTATCATAACACAAGAAAGAAACACTAAATTTAGACAAATAAACAGCTAGAATTAAGCAAAATGTCCTCAGAAAATTGAATAATTTAAGGAAAACATTCTTATTTAGTGAAAAATTGTGGATATTTAACTTAAATGTTGCTTGATTTAAGTAAAATGTTCTAAATTACACAAATTTTTAAGCAAAATATTCTTAATAAATACTAATATTTAAGGAAAGTATTGCAGCGCCCGGAGACCCACCTCCATGATGCAATACTTTCCTTAAATATTAGTGTTTATTAAGAACATTTTACTCAAAGATGTGTTTAATTTAGAACATTTTACTTAAATCAAGCAACATTTAAGTAAAATATCCACAGTTTTTCACTAAATAAGAATGTTTTCCTTAAATTATTCCATTTTCTGAGGAGATTTTGCTTAATTCTAGTCATTTATTTGCTTAAATTTAGTGTTTCTTTCTTGTTTTATGATGAGAAAAATATCCTAGAAATAAGAATTCTTAGCAAGAAAAAAATGCTGACCCCACATTGGCAGAATTTTTTCCTTAAAACAAGACAAAAGATCTTTTTTAAAGGTTTTTTCCTTGTTTTTAGGAGATTACTTTTTGCAGTGTGGGAATCGAACCCGGGACCTTCGAGCTGTGAGGCTGAGGCTCTAACCGCTGTGCCACCGAGACGCCCACTTTAAAGAATGGAATTTATTTTCTCTCTGTGAGAATCAGTTCTTACATTAAGAGTTGTTGATCTTAGTTTTTCTTGAAATAAGAAAAAATATTCTTTGTCTAAAACTGAAGAAGATTCAAAAAGTTTTTCTTTCTTGTTACAAGAAAAATTATCATGTTTTTAGCAAATTTATCTGAACAAGAAATGGCTCGATTTTATTTCCTAAAACAAGATTTTTTTTTTCTCAAGAAAACTTTGCTCAGTGAGACATTATTACTTTTTAGGGAAAAAATAAGAACTTATTTCTTGAAGTAAGACATTTTTTACTCGCTTAGAATCCACACCAAAAATGTGAGAAAAATGAGA
The DNA here is from genome assembly GCF_951799975.1 of Gobius niger. NCBI lineage: Eukaryota > Metazoa > Chordata > Actinopteri > Gobiiformes > Gobiidae > Gobius > Gobius niger. The sequence goes on along the minus strand of NW_027639266.1, from coordinate 162,675 downwards.
TGGAAAAATAAAAATGTGAAAAAAGTGACAACACGGCAACAATGCAGGAAAAAGATCCGTTTTGTGGGTCTTAGCTTTCAAATGAAGCGTTACACTGGCCTAGAGCCGAAAAGGAGAGAACACAGTGGATTTACACTGCAAAAAGTATTTAACTAGATCAGTATAAACATCTCAATTTGAGCACAATAATCCAAATTTTAGTTGTTTTTGGGCGTTTGTCTTAGATTCTTTCACTTGTTCTGAGATGTTTCTGACTCGTTTCGATACATTTCGTCCTTATTTCAGGTCATTTTCTTTGCCAATGGGGTGAGGAAATTGTTCTTATCTCATTGGCAATTTTACTTTCTTATTTCAAGCGAGATTTACCCTAGAACTGGTCTGAAATGTCCTCAAACAAGCAAAGCAAACTCGGTCCGATCAGGAAAAGTGTCTAAATGAGTGAAAACCGCTCAAAACAAGAAACATTTCCTCAATTCAAGTCATTTAAGACAATGCTTCATATTTACTTTTTGCAGAAGAAATGAAAATACTGAATCTCATTTGTGGGGGGGTCGTGGCCCCAGAGGGAAACTCATGTCAGATCTGTCTGTGTTTGACTCACAGTGGGAGAGTCATGTTCAGGAGGAACCACGGCTCAGTCTCCTTCCCTCATTCTAACATTTCATATTCTCCGTTTTCACAGCATCAACGAGCTTCAGTTTTCACTAAAAACACGAAACAAATGAAGTAATAAGTGAAGAGTCTCACCGTGTTTCTGCTGCGGCTGCTTTAAAACCGTGACACTGGTGGATCCGTCTTTTATAGAAGCTGAAGCCGTTTGGATCAAAGCTGCAGAGTTTCCCACCGGCGCAGATGTTTGATTTCCCAGATGTGATTAATGTTTGACTCAGAATAAAGACGTCCAGGAGAGTCACACACTGCAAAAAGGGGATTCTGAGCAAAAAAATGTCTTACTTTAAGAAATTAGTTCTTTTTTTTTTTGATCAACTTTTTATTGGTGCGATGCCATTATTGCAATTTACATTTTTTCCAGTATAGTTTACAGGCAGAGCACATTTCTTTTCCCCAGTCCCTCTGGAGACGGGCAAAAAACAGAAACACTGAAGGCAGTTCCTTAAGGAAAGATCCAAACAAAGGGAAAATAGAGCAAAAGAGAAAAAGTAATAATGTCTTGTGTAGCAAAGTTTTCTTGACTAAAAAAAAATCTTGTCTTCGAGCCATTTCTTGTTCAGATAAATTTGCTAAAAACATGATATTTTTTCTTGTAACAAGAAAGAAAAACTTTTTGAATCTTCTTCAGTTTTAGACAAAGAATATTTTTTCTCATTTTAAGAAAAACTAAGATCAACAACTCTTAATGTAAGAACTGATTCTCACAGAGAGATAATACATTCCATTCTTTAAAGTGGCGGCTCGGTGGCACAGCGGTTAGAGCCTCAGTGTCACAGCTTGAAGGTCCTGGGTTCGATTCCCACCAGGACGGGGCCTTTCTGTGTGGAGCATGTTCTCCCCGTGTCTACCACTAAAAACATGTACAATAGGTGAATCCTCCAGCAGGTGATTCTGACCATCAGCCTGGCTCCACATCATGGAGGCGGGTCTCCGGGCGCAGCAATACTTTCCTTAAATATTAGTATTTATTAACAACATTTTGCTTAAATCAAGCAACATTTAAGTAAAATATCCACAATTTTTCACTAAATAAGAAAGTTTTCCTTAAATTATTCCATTTCCTGAGGACATTTTGCTTAATTCTAGTTATTTATTTGCTTAAATTTAGTGTTTCTTTCTTGTTTTATGAAGAAAAATATTATAGAAATAAGAATTCTTAGCAAGAAAAACATGCCGACCCCATTGGCAGAATGTTTTCCTTAAAACAAAACAAAACGTCTTATTTTAAGATTTTTTTTCCTTGTTTTTAGTCGGGCACTTTTTGCAGTGCAGGTGTTTATATTGACACGTAAACAAACAAACGTCCGACTCTTCAAAATAAAGAGTTTATTTTTGCTCCATAGATTTATCTGTGAAGCTGTAACATTCCTCAGGACAAAGAAGAATCTTCCTTTAAACTTTACCGGGTCAAAAACTGGCACAAAGTTCTTGAAAATAAAACTATGTGCTGATGTTGAGCTTCTACAGTGGATGACATCACTGAACCGTGAGCACGGTCCGTCGTCTGGAAGCTCCTGAACCGTTGCCGTAGTAACCGTGTTTGGGAAAAGGCCGTGGGAAGTGGAACATGTGGATCTCGGGGTCGTTTAAGAACAGGACCGTGTTTTTCATTGACTAAACTCACTAAATCTGCCAGACTACGGGACTATTTTGTGTGGGTTATTAGCCGGTCACTGAAGGCTGGTCTCAGAGCGAGTCATTCTCCGCAGCTATTACGAGGATCTCAGTCAGGCTCAACGACACAACATCAGCACAGAATCACAACACAACAGGACTAACCCGGAAACACTTTTCCCTGGAAGGAAACACCGATATGCGCCACTCGTGGGCAGGAGTTATTTACCTTTTACGCTGTTTAACCTGAAGCTAAAGCTAGCTAGCTCAACCAGCTCAACTGTTTATGGAAACAGCTGCGGTGGAGTCGCTCACACCTGGGCCCCAACTCAAACTTTTATGTTTGACTTTACTAATCCAGACAAATATGCTTCAATGCAGGATCATTTTATGTACGCCTGAAAATGATGAATAGCCTTAACCGTTTCCAATAGAAATGTAAAGCTCATATGTTATTAACAGTAGCTAACCTAGCTGCTCACTCTCCTCTACAAACATTTAGCAAACACTAAATCCATCTCATACGTTCCTGTCAGTCACTAATTACGCCTTTATCTGATTCAGCTGTGTCAGGCGTTGCTATGGCGACGCCACAGCGGAGTGACATCCCAGTGATTTAACTACCGGACTACGTGTGCGGTTACACCAAAATAATGCACCAGCCAATCAGGATCCAGTATTCACCCAGACCGTGGTATAATTTTACTTATTTAGTATTTCATTAAGTTCATATAATATTAAAATATTAAAAACATACTAGAATTCGTGCTTATAGGGTTTAGTATCATTAGCCACATAGTATAATAATTAATTTTTCACTGTTTTTGGAAAACTGGAACACGAAATGAGAATAAATTGATAATCGCAGATGGGCAGAGTGTAAAATATTTACCAAGTTACTGTAACGTTACTTTGAAATAAGTTACTCGAGTACTGTGATTTTTCAGTCGTTTCAGTCGTGACTCAAACGATGAAAAACAAAACATCAAATCATGAAGAAAACTTGGAAATTAAACAGAAAAATATCTAAAAAAATACACATAGTTTTTTCTGAAGAACAAAATACATGAAACACAAACTTGATGTGGTGTAATGTGGCTGCAGTTTCCCTTTTGTCCACCAGAGGGCGGCACAGGCACGTCTGTTTAGGGCTGGTTTCCGTCCTCAGAGAGAGACTGTAACTGGTATTTATTTATTTCTGATCCTCTTTGAATCAGCTGAGCCTGTGTGAACTCAGTCGTGCAGGTAAATCACATTTGACTTCTGTAGGTGAGAGCTTTAGTCCAGTTTCAGTCAAACTTAACTTCCTGAGGCCAATTCACATGAGATAAAAACTGTCACAAAGTTCAAAGTCCTCTCTTCCAGCTCGTATGAACTAAAGTCTCATTAGTTCTTAACCTCTTAACTCCCACCTAAACGGATCCCGTTTTCTCCAGTTTGGCTTTACCCTAATCAAAAAGCTTCTTGGGGAAAAAAGCACCAAAATAGCCACAAAAAAATGAGAAGAAAACAAGGATGTAAACGCAACAAAAATGTGACAAAAATTAAACAAAAATGTGACCAAAAAAAAGATAAAAATGTGACACTACACAGCAACAACGCGAGGAAAAAGATCAGTTTTGTGGGTCTTAGCTTTCAAATGAGGTGTTACACAGGCCTATAGCCAAAGAGGACAGAGGGCATTCGGTTTAGGCGGGTGGTAAGAGGTTAAAGGCCCCTTCTGCTAGGGCCACGGAGCTCAAACTGGGGTCATTATGTTTAACTATCTTCATTTTTTTTCTCACACATTGCGGTGGGTGTGAGTGAACCAAACCAGACAGTGATGTTGAATGTGAGGATGGATTCAATGAGAATAGACGGGTGGAGTTTGCGGAGAAAAAAAAAGGCGTTGTTGACATTTTGAAAATGCAGCGTTGAGTTTGAATGTGAGTTTATGGTCGATTCTGGAACCCGGGTATTTGTATGAATGAACCTTTTCTATCATCTCGTTGTTGACAGTGAGTGAGGGGAGCTGCAGTGGCCATGTTGGAAGTTTATGGTCACCTCTTAAACGTATATAATGTATATCTGTACAGATGTTGTGAAGGTGATTGATTGAGTAAATGGGGGCCCTGGAATGATTTTAACCCCGGGGCCCATTTTGCTTAAATCCGGCCCTGGCTGTGGCTCCAACAGTGTCTGACCAGCACCAGGTCTGTGTGACTGAATAACAAACATAAAAACATCAACACATGGGATATACAAACATGGCGGATCTCCATGGCAACAGTGAAGTTACTGTATGAGATCTTCAGTAAAGAGATGGATTTATTTCGAGTCTCGTTTTTCAGAACAAATCCGTGACTTTTCCTTTTCTGTTCTCGTTTACGTCACTGGTAAAAAATGCGTCTCTGATAAAGTGTCGGTGAAACCGGTTCAGAAACGCCGCGGCCTCGAGGCGACGCTTCAGTCACTGAGGAAACAAACACTGGATACAGAAAAACATGAGTATTTACGGAGAAGTACAAGTTATACTTTTGATCTGCACGTGTCCCTGTGGAGGTAATGAGGCCTCAGCAGGAGAAGCAGTACTGTAGTATAGTGCAGTAGTAGTACTGCAGTAGCATGTATTAGAGGCTGTAGTAGTACTGCAGTAGTAGTACTGCAGTAGCATGTATTAGAGGTAGTAGTAGTACTGTAGTAGTAGTACTGCAGTAGCATGTATTAGAGGCTGTAGTATAGTGAGGTAGTAGTACTGCAGTAGTAGTAGTACTGCAGTAGCATGTATTAGAGGCAGTAGTATAGTGAGGTAGTAGTAGTGTAGTATAGTGCAGTAGTAGTACTGCAGTAGTAGTAGTGAGCCTGCATGTATTAGAGGCTGTAGTAGTACTGCAGTAGTAGTACTGCAGTAGCATGTATTAGAGGCTGTAGTAGTACTGCAGTAGTAGTACTGCAGTAGTAGTAGTACTGCAGTAGAATGTATTAGAGGCTGTAGTAGTACTGCAGTAGTAGTACTGCAGTAGTAGTAGTACTGCAGTAGAATGTATTAGAGGCTGTGACCTAAATCTGTAATGAGCGGCTCGTGACGGATCAACTTAATCCTGACACACATCTGGATCATCTGACCGGCCTCTCTGTCCCACTGCCCCACAGGAGCTACAGGGCGCCCTCTGCTGGACGAAGCACAGAACTGCGCTGTAAACTTAGACCCCATGAGGTCCAGGCTCTACAGCTTTGGACCAGAGGGTCAGAGTTTAAACTTTGAAACGCTTCTCGGCTGGAGCCAGTGCTTATTTGAAAGCTAAGACCTACAAAACTGACCTAAGCTTCTTCTTTGGTCGTGTTTTTGTTTCTCTTTCGACATGTACTGGTCACTTTTATGTGGCTTGGTCACAGGTACGCACTAAACACGACAAAAAAACACGAAAACGAGACAAATGTGGAAAAAACAAAAACAAAAGCAACAAAATTAAAATGTGACAACGTGTGTATGTGTATGTGTGTACGTATATGTATATGTGTGTACGTATATGTATATGTGTGTACGTATATGTATATGTGTGTGCGTATATGTATATGTATATGTGTGTACGTATATGTATATGTGTATGTGTGTACGTATATGTATATGTGTATGTGTTTACGTATATGTATATGTGTATGTGTTTACGTATATGTATATGTGTATGTGTGTACGTATATGTATATGTGTATGTGTTTACGTATATGTATATGTGTGTACGTATATGTATATGTGTGTACGTATATGTATATGTGTATGTGTTTACGTATATGTATATGTGTGTACGTATATGTATATGTGTGTACGTATATGTATATGTGTATGTGTTTACGTATATGTATATGTGTATGTGTTTACGTATATGTATATGTGTATGTGTGTACGTATATGTATATGTGTATGTGTTTACGTATATGTATATGTATATATATGTGTGTACGTATATGTATATGTATGTGTGTGCGTATATGTATATGTGTATGTGTTTACGTATATGTATATGTGTGTACGTATATGTATATGTATATGTGTGTACGTATATGTATATGTGTGTACGTATATGTATATGTGTATGTGTTTACATATATGTATATGTATATGTGTTTACGTATATGTATATGTGTGTACGTATATGTATATGTATGTGTTTACGTATATGTATATGTGTGTACGTATATGTATATGTATGTGGTTACGTATATGTATATGTGTGTACGTATATGTATATGTATGTGTTTACGTATATGTATATGTATATGTGTTTACGTATATGTATATGTGTTTACGTATATGTATATGTGTGTACGTATATGTATATGTATATGTGTTTACGTATATGTATATGTGTGTACGTATATGTATATGTGTATGTGTTTACGTATATGTATATGTATATGTGTTTACGTATATGTATATGTGTGTACGTATATGTATATGTATGTGTTTACGTATATGTATATGTGTGTACGTATATGTATATGTATGTGTTTACGTATATGTATATGTATATGTGTGTACGTATATGTATATGTGTGTACGTATATGTATATGTATGTGTTTACGTATATGTATATGTATATGTGTTTACGTATATGTATATGTGTGTACGTATATGTATATGTGTGTACGTATATGTATATGTGTGTACGTATATGTATATGTGTGTACGTATATGTATATGTGTGTACGTATATGTATATGTGTGTGTATATGTATGTGTGTACGTATATGTATATGTGTATGTGTTTACGTATATGTATATGTGTGTACGTATATGTATATGTGTGTACGTATATGTATATGTGTGTACGTATATGTATATGTATGTGGTTACGTATATGTATATGTATATGTGTGTACGTATATGTATATGTGTGTACGTATATGTATGTGTGTACGTATATGTATATGTATGTGGTTACGTATATGTATATGTATATGTGTGTACGTATATGTATATGTGTGTACGTATATGTATGTGTGTACGTATATGTATATGTATATGTGTGTACGTATATGTATATGTGTGTACGTATATGTATATGTGTGTGCGTATATGTATATGTATGTGTGTATGTGTTTACGTATATGTATATGTGTATGTGTTTACGTATATGTATATGTATGTGTGTACGTATATGTATATGTGTTTACGTATATGTATGTGTGTACGTATATGTATATGTGTGTACGTATATGTATATGTGTTTACGTATATGTATATGTGTATGTGTTTACGTATATGTATATGTATGTGTGTGTACGTATATGTATATGTATATATATGTGTTTACGTATATGTATATGTATGTGTGTGTACGTATATGTATATGTATATATATGTGTTTACGTATATGTATATATATGTGTTTACGTATATGTATATGTATGTGTGTGTACGTATATGTATATGTGTGTACGTATATGTATGTGTGTACGTATATGTATATGTATGTGTGTACGTATATGTATATGTGTGTACGTATATGTATATGTGTATGTGTTTACGTATATGTATATGTGTATGTGTGTACGTATATGTATATGTATATGTGTGTACGTATATGTATATGTGTGTACGTATATGTATATGTGTATGTGTTTACGTATATGTATATGTATATGTGTGTACGTATATGTATATGTATATGTGTGTACGTATATGTATATGTATATGTGTGTACGTATATGTATATGTATATGTGTGTACGTATATGTGTATGTGTTTACATATATGTATATGTGTGTACGTATATGTATATGTATATGTGTGTACGTATATGTATATGTGTATGTGTTTACGTATATGTATATGTATATGTGTGTACGTATATGTATATGTATATGTGTGTACGTATATGTATATGTATATGTGTGTACGTATATGTATATGTATATGTGTGTACGTATATGTATATGTATATGTGTGTACGTATATGTATATGTGTGTGCGTATATGTATATGTATATGTGTGTACGTATATGTGTATGTGTTTGTGTGTACGTATATGTATATGTGTGTACGTATATGTGTATGTGTTTACGTATATGTATATGTGTATGTGTGTACGTATATGTATATGTATGTGTGTACGTATATGTATATGTGTGTACGTATATGTGTATGTGTTTACGTATATGTATATGTGTATGTGTGTACGTATATGTATATGTATGTGTGTACGTATATGTATATGTATATGTGTGTACGTATATGTATATGTATGTGTGTGTACGTATATGTATATGTGTATGTGTGTACGTATATGTATATGTATGTGTGTACGTATATGTATATGTATATGTGTGTACGTATATGTGTATGTGTTTACGTATATGTATATGTGTATGTGTGTACGTATATGTATATGTATGTGTGTACGTATATGTATATGTATATGTGTGTACGTATATGTATATGTATGTGTGTGTACGTATATGTATATGTGTATGTGTTTACGTATATGTATATGTGTATGTGTGTACGTATATATATATATATATGTGTATGTGTTTACGTATATGTATATGTATGTGTGTGTACGTATATGTATATGTGTGTACGTATATATATATATATGTGTATGTGTTTACGTATATGTATATGTGTATGTGTGTACGTATATGTATATGTGTGTACGTATATGTATATGTATGTGTGTGTACGTATATGTATATGTATGTGTGTACGTATATGTATATGTATATGTGTGTACGTATACGTATATGTGTATGTGTTTACGTATATGTATATGTATGTGTGTGTACGTATATGTATATGTATGTGTGTACGTATATGTATATGTATATGTGTGTACGTATATGTATATGTATATGTGTATGTGTGTACGTGTATGTGTATCTGTATGTGTTACGACCCGGCTCAGCTTGTTAAAGGAAGTAACAAAAACCAAGATGTAAAATGGCTTTAACGAGTTCTCCCCAGGTGTAGAACTGCTCCCCCAATCAGGCGGCAGCAGAGCCAGAGACCCAACCAGCAGCCAGGACTTTCACTGCCCTCCAATCACAGCCCAGGACCACAGCAGCAAGTGGACATGATGGGAAGAACAGGTTTAGGCCACACAAACAAAAATATATAAAAAGGAGGGAACCTGGAGGCCTGGGGCCGTAACAGTATGTGTACGTGTAGGTGTACGTGTATCTGTATGTGTATCTGTATCTGTATCTGTATCTGTATCTGTATCTGTATCTGTATCTGTATCTGTACGTGTATCTATACAGTGCCTCTCGAAAGTATTCATACACCTTGAGCTTTTGCACATTTTGTCATGTTTACAACCCTAAACATAAAGATTTTATTTTGATTTTTTTACTGAACGTTCACACACAAGTAACAGACAACTGTGAAGTGAAAGCAAAATGATACATGATTCTGTTATTTTTCAGAAAATAGAAAAGTGAAAAGTGGGGCGTGCATAAGTATTCATACAGCATTTTCTGAGTGCATTAAATTGCCTTTAAAACATTCCTAATGACTCCAGAATGTTCACACCTTGGCCTAACGGTTAAATAGAGGCACCTGTGTGTAATCTACTCTCAGTATAATTACAGCTGTTCTTTTAGGCCCTCAGAGCTGTGGTCAGAGTGTATTGGTCACTAAACAACATCATGAAGGTCCAGGAGCACCAGAGAGGTCAGGGATAAAGCTGTGGAGAAGTTTAAAGCAGCATTAAGTTATACAAAGATTTCCCAAGATTTAAACATCTCCCGGAGCAACTGTTCAATCCATTGTTCGGAAATGGAAAGAGTAAAGCACCACTGCAGACTTACCAAGACACGGTCGACCACCTAAACTAACAAACTGAACAAGGAGAACACTGGTCAGAAATACAACCAAGTGCCCCAAGATAACTCTGGAGGAGCTGTGAAGTCCTGCCGCTGAGCTGGGGGAATCTGTACATGGGACAACTATAAGTCGTATCTGCACAAATCTGGCCTTCATGGACGAGTGGAAGAAGAAAGACATTATTGAAAGGAGGCCATAAAAAATCCCGTTTGAAGTTTGTAGAAGTCATATGGAGGACACAGCTCCATGTGGAAGAAGGAGCTTTGGTCAGATGAGACAAACGTTATGTATGGAGCAAACCTGACACTGCTCATGGTCCTGAGTGCACCATCCCCAGTGTCAGATATACGGGGGGGAGCATCATGCTGTGGGGCTGCTTTTCCTCAGCGGGGACTGGGGAGACTGTAAGAATAGCTGTGAAGATGGATGTAGCCAAATACAGAGACATTTTTGAGGAAAACCTGCTGGAGTCACAAGAGAACTGAGGCTGGGGCGGAGATTCACCTTCAGCAGGACAATGACTCTAAACACAAAGATAAATCTACAATGGAATGGTTCAATAAAAACATATTAATGTGTTAGAATGGCCCAGTCAAAGTCCTGACCTAAATCCTGAAAATGAAAATCTGTGGAAAGATCTGAAAACTGCTGTTCACAAACGCTCTCCTTCTAATGTGACGGAGCTTGAGTTGTTTTGTAAAGAGGAATGGGCTCAAATGTCAGTCTCTACATGTGCAAATCTTGTAGAGTCAAACCCAAAAGATTTGTGCTGTTATTATAGCAAAAGGGGGTCCACAAAGTATTCATGCTGTATGATACTTATGCACGCCCCACTTTTCACTTTTCTATTTTTTGAAAAATAACAGAATCATGTATCATTTTGCTTTCACTTCACAGTCGTCTGTTACTTGTGTGTGAACGTTCAGTAAAAAAATCAAAATAAAATCTTGTAAACATGACAAAATGTGCAAAAGTTCAAGGTGTATGAATACTTTCGAGAGGCACTGTATGTGTATGTGTATCTGTATCTGTATGTGTATCTGTATCTGTATGTGTATGTGTCCCTAAAATCCCCCTCTCGGCCCTGATCCGGGCCGCGGGCCTCAGCTGGAGCCCGCCCCCTCCTGTCCGTCAGATGCTGCTGTCACTCACGGTGCGTCACGTTGCGTCACAGCGCGTGGGTCAGGCAGATCGCGACGCACCGCTGGATGCGCGTCTCCTCCGCGCACGCCCACTCCGCTCCAAGGCCCACCCCCCGCTCCCTGTTCCCCACGAACCGCCACCGCGGCCCGGACTGAACCCACGCGTGTCCCCGCTCCGCGTGAGCCCCGTGTTTGACCCGCTTCAGCCCGCTTCAGCCCGGACCAGCCGCTGTTCGCTTCATGCTTCAGCGCCGCAAGAGTTAACGCGCGCCGGATGCGCCTCGCTTCAGCGCGCCGCTCCAGTTCGAAGATGGCGTCGGAGGGAGCCAGCGGAGAGGCTCCAGGACAGTCTCTGGGACAGGCTCTGTCCGTGGGACAGTCCCTGTCCACGGCCGTGCTGAGCAGCGCAGACTCGGTAAGACCCGTCCCCCCCCCGTCCCCAGCCGCGAGAGAAGCGAGGGGCAGGCGAGAGAGACGCGGGAGTAAAGGCGCTCTGAGCCGAAGAAAGAAGCGGCGACAGCGGCCGAACCAGCTCCGAGCCCAGACAGGAGGTCTGAGGGTCTGAGGGTCTGAGGGTCTGAGGGTCTGAGGGTCTGAGGGTCTGAGGGTCTGAGTCCGCTCTGACCGTCGCTGGTTCTGGTCCTGGTTCGGTCCATTGTTCGTGCCGCTGTTGACGCTTCGCAGCGGCTGTTTTTACGTTACCGCATCAGCGTCACATTTATACACGGTCTCAGCGCTCCAGAAACACGAGCCAGATAAAACCCGCTGTAGACCCGAGGCAGACCCGCTTTAGTCCCGCTTTAGTCCCGCTTTAGTCCCGCTTTAGTCCCGGTTTTGTCCCGGTTTTGTCCCGCTTTATAAAGCGGGACTAAACCGGGACTATAGTCCCGGTTTAGTCCCGTGTTCGAGCCCGTTTTTGCCGCTGGTCCTGTTTGGATCCAGATGTGCCTTTGTTGTTCTGGTGTTTGTTTTATTCTCATCTGTGACATGAACAGGTCCTGGTTTAGTCCTGGTTTAGTCCTGGTTTCGACCCGGTTTCGACCCGGTTTCGACCCGGTTTAGTCCTGGTTTATCCCACACTTGGACCCGGTTTGGTCCCAGTTGTTCGGTCTCAGACTCAGACTCTGTTTGATGATTGGATCGTGACCCACTTTTCTTCTACAGAAACAAGAGAAATTGAACCATTTCAAACTCATCTCCTCTGTTCCCTCACGTTTAAACGGAATAATATCACAGTGTGGGGGGTCAGTCCTGGTCTGGTTCTCACTCAGAACGTCCCGGATCTGCTCAGTCCCTCTTTAGTCCCGGTTTAGTCCCGGTTTAGTCGTGCTTTAGTCCCGGTTTAGTCCAGTTTTAGCGCCGACTTGAGGCATTTCCAGCTGCGCTGACTGTAAATAGGCCGACTAATCAATGCGAGCCTGTAAACACAGTCACAGGCCGGCGTCAGCCCCGGCTCCGGCTCCGGCGTCAGCTCCGGCTCCGGCTCCGGCTCCGGCTCCGGCCCCGGCCCCGTCCTCTTCAGTCCAGGGAAGAGCTCATGAACCGAGTCTGCAGGTTTGGAGCGACCTGGAACATCCTGGAACATCCTGGAACATCCTGGACCATCCTGGAACATCCTGGAACATCCTGGAACATCCTGGAACATCCTGGAACATCCTGGAACCTCCTGGAACATCCTGGAACATCCTGGAACATCGATCCAAACTGTCTGAGACCTTCACGCCTTTAAAGGAGCAAAGTGACCATTATTCAGGTTATTAGAGACAGAGACACGAGAACAGGATTCAGACCAAGTGTTCAGTAAAGACGTGTAATTGAGAAGGCCATGTGCAACCTGTTTAGTCCTGGTTTAGTCCTGGTTTAGTCCTGGTTTAGTCCTGGTTTTCCCCTTGTTTCAGTCCAGGTTTAGTCCTGGTTTTCTCCTGGTTTAGTCCTGGTTCAGTCCTGGTTCAGTCCTGGTTTAGTCCTAGTTCAGTCCTGGTTTTCCCCTTGTTTTCAGTCCAGGTTTAGTCCTTGCTTCAGTCCTGGTTTAGTCCTGGTTCAGTCCTGGTTTTCTCCTGGTTTAGTCCTGGTTTTCTCCTGGTTTAGTCCTGGTTTAGTCCTGGTTTAGTCCTGGTTTAGTCCTGGTTTTCCCCTGGTTTAGTCCTGGTTTAGTCCTGGTTTAGTCCTGGTTCAGTCCTGGTTTAGTCCTGGGTTAGTCCTGGTTTAGTCCTGGTTTTCTCCTTGTTTCAGTCCTGGTTTAGTCCTGGGTTAGTCCTGGTTTAGTCCTGGTTTAGTCCTGGTTTAGTCCTGGGTTAGTCCTGGTTTAGTCCTGGTTTTCTCCTTGTTTCAGTCCTGGTTTAGTCCTGGGTTAGTCCTGGTTTAGTCCTGGTTTTCTCCTTGTTTCAGTCCTGGTTTAGTCCTGGGTTAGTCCTGGTTTAGTCCTGGTTTAGTCCTGGTTCAGTCCTGGTTTTCTCCTGGTTTAGTCCTGGTTCAGTCCTGGGTTAGTCCTGGTTTCGTCCGAGGACTGTCTCTGCCTCCAACAGATCAGTTTGTGGCAAAACAACTTTCTCCAACTAAACTCAGACCAAACCGAGCTCATTGTTTTTGTCCCACAGACACAAAGACAAAGTGTTTTCCTCGAGTCTCTCTCTCTGAAACAAAACCAAACTAAATCGTGTTTGAAACCTCGGAGCGATGATGGACTCAGAGCTGAACTGAAACAGACTCATCAGAGCAACAACATCAGCAGCTTTAAAAACATGGCTCAGATCAGAGGAACAGTGTGAAAAGAGAGACTTATCCCTGTGTGAGAGACTGTAACGGCTGCAGAACATCCAGAACCAGGAAACCAGTGTTCATTTTGACAACATATTTTATTTTAGTTTCAGTCTTTTGACTAAAATGTAACTTAATTTTAGTCGAGATTTAGTCAAAAAAAACGTTTCAATTTTAGTCTAGTTTTAGTCGACTAAAATTGCATGTCAATTTCGTCGACTAAATTTAAGACTAATTTCGTCGACTTTGCATTTATAATATTCATTATAATCATATTTAATCCAAGTCCTCTGCTTCATGTTTCTTCTCCCACATGAATAAAGCACAAACCTGTTCAAACCTGAGTTAGGGCTGCTCGATTATTGAAAAAATAATAATCACGATTATTTTTGTCATAATTGAAATCACGATTATTCAAACGATTAAATCCATCAAAAAAAAGACAAAAATCCATCAAAAAAGTGACAAAAATCCATCAAAAAAGACAAAAATCCATCAAAAAAGACAAAAATCCATTAAAAAAGACTAAAATCCATCAAAAAAAGACTAAAATCCATCAAAAAAGACAAAAATCCATCAAAAAAGACAAAAATCCATAAAAAAAGACAAAAATCCAACAAAAAAGTGACAAAAATCCAACAAAAAAGTGACAAAAATCCAACAAAAAAGTGACAAAAATCCATCAAAAAAAGACAAAAATCCAGCAGAAAAAAGTGACAAAAATTACAAATTTGAAAAAAAAAACATTCCAAAAAAAATAAATAAATAAAAAAAACATAAAAATAAAAAAAAATAGAAAAAAAATATTATAATCGTTTTTTTGCGATTATGCTAATTTTGTAATCGTTTACTGTTGTAATCGAAATCGTAATCGAATTTCGATTAATTGCACAGCCCTAATCTGAGGCTCTTTCAGACGCTCAATAGAAGTTTGGCTGATTTTAGTCTCTCCTTTTCATTTTTATTTAGTCTCATTTTAGTCGACTAAAATATCTGGACATTTTAGTCACAGTTTTAGTCTCATGAGAAACGTTTAATTTAGTTTTAGTCCAATTTTAGTCACAAAAATATCACTTCGACTAAAATTAAGACTAAATATTTTAGTCGACGAAATTAACACTGCAGGAAACACGACCATATTAGTCCAGTGCTCCGGTCTGTGCACTGGCTTCAGTCGCTCAGAGAAAAGACTTTCAAACAGCTCTGCTTGTTACCAGTCTTTTCATGGTTTCGCCCTCAGACCCGTGTTTGGTGGCCCTTGGTCACGATAATCACTATATCGACTCATCGTTCAATAAAAAAACGATAATCGATACATTTTTGGGCTCGATGTTTATCGTCTGTACATTTCTTAGCATTTCCCCTTATTTTCACTCGTAAAACTTTGATTTCTGACAGAAGAAAGTGTCATTGTACTTCATGTTTATTGCCGCGTGTGGTGTTTTAGGACTTTTAGAACTAAGCTTTTCTCTCATTTTTCTGCCTGAGAGTCGACCGTATCGAGTATCGTCAGAGTCGATAATACCGTTTATCGCGATACTTTCCTGCCTCAATATATCGGACTTCAAGTTTGTTATGGTGACGGGCCCAGTGGGGCTTAGTCCTGGTTTAGTCCTGGTTTACTCCTGATTTACTCCTGATTTAGTCCTGGTTTAGTCCTGGTTTACTCCTGATTTAGTCCTGGTTTAGTCCTGGTTTACTCCTGATTTAGTCCTGGTTTAGTCCTGGTTTAGTCCTGGTTCAGTCCTGGTTTACTCCTGGTTTAGTCCTGATTTAGTCCTGGTTCAGTCCCGGATTAGTCCTGGTTTACTCCTGGTTTAGTCCTGGTTTAGTCCTGATTTAGTCCTGGTTTAGTCCCGGATTAGTCCTGGTTTACTCCTGGTTTAGTCCTGGTTTAGTCCTGGTTTACTCCTGGTTTACTCCTGGTTTAGTCCTGGTTTAGTCCTGATTTAGTCCTGGTTTAGTCCTGGTTCAGTCCTGGTTTACTCCTGGTTTAGTCCTGATTTAGTCCTGGTTCAGTCCCGGATTAGTCCTGGTTTACTCCTGGTTTAGTCCTGATTTAGTCCTGATTTAGTCCTGGTTTAGTCCTGGTTCAGTCCTGGTTTAGTCCTGATTTAGTCCTGGTTTAGTCCTGGTTCAGTCCCGGATTAGTCCTGGTTTACTCCTGGTTTAGTCCTGGTTTAGTCCTGATTTAGTCCTGGTTTAGTCCTGGTTTAGTCCTGGTTCTGTCCTGGTTTAGTCCTGGTTTAGTCCTGGTTTAGTCCTGATTTAGTCCTGGTTTAGTCCTGGTTTAGTCCTGGTTTTCTCCTGGTTCAGTCCTGATTTAGTCCTGGTTTAGTCCTGATTTAGTCCTGGTTTAGTCCTGATTTAGTCCTGGTTTAGTCCAGGTTTAGTCCTGGTTTACTCCTGGTTTAGTCCTGGTTTAGTCCTGGTTTAGTCCTGGTTCAGTCCCGGATTAGTCCTGGTTTACTCCTGGTTTAGTCCTGGTTCAGTCCTGATTTAGTCCTGGTTTAGTCCTGATTTAGTCCTGATTTAGTCCTGGTTTAGTCCTGGTTTTCTCCTGGTTTTCTTGTAATGTTTGCATCGTTCTTGAGTAAACCTGACTCTAAATGCGTGGTTGAGTCCCGCTCCCGAGTCCCGCTCCCGAGTCCTGGAGTCCTGGAGTCCTGGAGTCCTGGAGTCCTGGAGTCCTGGAGTCCTGATTCCTGAGTCCTGCTCCAGTTCCGGGTCTTGCGCTCGCACAGACAGAAAGTGTGTTAGGGCTCACTGGAGAAAGGCTAAACGTCGGTCTTTAAATAGAAGCGTCTCCGAGCCGCGGCTGAGGCTGAGTTTCCTTCAGAGCCGCTAACGCTAAACAGAAATGTCACTTTCCTCCAGCGTTTGATTCAAAGCTCGTCTTTACGGAAAGTCTCTGCGAATACTTCTAAAAAATACTATGTTACACTTAGGGAATCATTACAGCCTGAATACAATATCTTTAATGCTACACATGCCTTCCAGTCATGTGATGCTTGTTGTTATGGCGGCCATTTTGAATACCGAAGTAGAATTATGCATTTATTACTACAACATGTAACAGTATCTTTACTCAGGACATTTTTAGGTTCTCGTAATCATCGCCCCAGAGACGCACGTTTATGTGAAGAAACCAGTGAGTCAGTGTTTAAGATGTTAGCATGCTACCGGTTAGCATTTAGCTTCAACAGCTCCGACCTCTCCCAGAGAAAGCCCTGAACCACAGGATGCACCACGTGACAGAGGTCAGAGGTCAGAGCTGTCACTGTAGTGTTCCCTCAGTGTGTTTGTCATGTTGAAGCTAAATGCTAACCGGTAGCATGCTAGCGTCTGGAGCAGCTTAAACACTGGTCTGGAGGTTCTCCTGAGAACATGATGTGTATGTCCATGGTCCTCGTCAGGCTGATGGTGCAGCGTCGGGTCAATGGTCACATGATCCTGTTAGTGGATAGTTTTAAGTCCTGGTCCTGGTTTAGTCCTGGTTTTCTCCTGGTTTAGTCCTGGTTTAGTCCTGGTTTAGTCCTGGTTTACTCCTGGTTTTCTCCTGGTTTAGTCCTGGTTTAGTCCCGTTTTTTTCCTGGTTTAGTCCCGTTTTTTTCCTGGTTTAGTCCCGTTTTTTTCCTGGTTTAGTCCCGTTTTTTTCCTGGTTTAGTCCCGTTTTTTTCCTGGTTTAGTCGTGGTTTACTCCTGGTTTACTCCTGGTTTAGTCCTGGTTTAGTCCTGGTTTAGTCCTGGTTTACTCCTGGTTTTCTCCTGGTTTAGTCCTGGTTTAGTCCCGTTTTTTTCCTGGTTTAGTCCCGTTTTTTTCCTGGTTTAGTCCCGTTTTTTTCCTGGTTTAGTCGTGGTTTTCTCCTGGTTTTCTCCTGGTTTAGTCCCGGTTTTCTCCTGGTTTAGTCCTGGTTTTCTCCTGGTTTTCTCCTGGTTTTCTTCTGGTTTAGTCCTGGTTTTCTCCTGGTTTTCTCCTGGTTTAGTCCCGGTTTTCTCCTGGTTTAGTCCTGGTTTAGTCCTGGTTTTCTCCTGGTTTAGTCCTGGTTTAGTCCTGGTTTAGTCCTGGTTTAGTCCTGGTTTAGTCCCGGTTTTCTCCTGGTTTGGTCCTGGTTTAGTCCCGGTTTTCTCCTGGTTTTCTCCAGGTTTTCTTCTGGTTTAGTCCCGGTTTTCTCCTGGTTTGGTCCTGGTTTAGTCCTGGTTTTCTCCTGGTTTGGTCCTGGTTTAGTCCTGGTTTCGTCCTAGTTTTCTCCTGGTTTAGTCCTAGTTTTCTCCTGGTTTAGTCCTGGTTTAGTCCTGGTTTTCTCCTGGTTTAGTCCTGGTTTTCTCCTGGTTTAGTCCTGGTTTTCTCCTGGTTTAGTCCTGGTTTTCTCCTGGTTTAGTCCTGGTTTGGTCCTGGTTTTCTCCTGGTTTTCTCCTGGTTTAATCCTGGTTTTCTCCTGGTTTAATCCTGGTTTTCTCCTGGTTTTCTCCTGGTTTAGTCCTGGTTTTCTCCTGGTTTAGTCCTGGTTTAGTCCTGGTTTAGTCCTGGTTTTCTCCTGGTTTTCTCCTGGTTTTCTCCTGGTTTAGTCCTGGTTTTCTCCTGGTTTAGTCCTGGTTTAGTCCTGGTTTAGTCCTGGTTTTCTCCTGGTTTAATCCTGGTTTTCTCCTGGTTTTCTCCTGGTTTAGTCCTGGTTTTCTCCTGGTTTAATCCTGGTTTTCTCCTGGTTTTCTCCTGGTTTAGTCCTGGTTTAGTCCTGGTTTAGTCCTGGTTTTCTCCTGGTTTAGTCCTGGTTTAGTCCCGGTTTTCTCCTGGTTTAGTCCTGGTTTAGTCCTGGTTTAATCCTGGTTTTCTCCTGGTTTTCTCCTGGTTTAGTCCTGGTTTTCTCCTGGTTTAATCCTGGTTTTCTCCTGGTTTTCTCCTGGTTTAGTCCTGGTTTAGTCTTGGTTTACTCCTGGTTTTCTCCTGGTTTGGTCCTGGTTTAGTCCTGGTTTAGTCCCGGTTTTCTCCTGGTTTAGTCCTGGTTTAGTCCTGGTTTAGTCCTGGTTTTCTCCTGGTTTTTTCCTGGTTTTCTCTTGGTTTACTCCTGGTTTTCTCCTGGTTTAGTCCTGGTTTAGTCCCGGTTTTCTCCTGGTTTTCTCCTGGTTTTCTCCTGGTTTAGTCCTGGTTTAGTCCTGGTTTTCTCCTGGTTTTCTCTTGGTTTACTCCTGGTTTAGTCCCGGTTTTCTCCTGGTTTGGTCCTGGTTTAGTCCTGGTTTTCTCCTGGTTTAGTCCTGGTTTTCTCCTGGTTTTTTTCTGGTTTTCTCTTGGTTTACTCCTGGTTTTCTCCTGGTTTTCTCCTGGTTTAGTCCTGGTTTTTTCCTGGTTTTCTCTTGGTTTACTCCTGGTTTTCTCCTGGTTTAGTCCTGGTTTAGTCCCGGTTTTCTCCTGGTTTTCTCCTGATTTTCTCCTGGTTTAGTCCTGGTTTTCTCCTGGTTTAGTCCTGGTTTAGTCCCGGTTTTCTCCTGGTTTGGTCCTGGTTTAGTCCTGGTTTTCTCCTGGTTTAGTCCTGGTTTTCTCCTGGTTTAGTCCTGGTTTTCTCCTGATTTTCTCCTGGTTTAGTCCTGGTTTTCTCCTGGTTTAGTCCTGGTTTAGTCCCGGTTTTCTCCTGGTTTAGTCCTGGTTTAGTCCTGGTTTTCTCCTGGTTTTCTCCTGGTTTAGTCCTGGTTTTCTCCTGGTTTAGTCCCGGTTCAGTCCTGGTTTAGTCCTGGTTTAGTCCTGAACCACACTCCAAGAGGTCAGAGCTGTATCAGAGCCACACATGTGTTCATCATGTTGAAGCTAGATGCTAACCAGTAGCATGCTAGCGTCTGGAGCAGCTTAAACACTGACTCAGACTTCCTGTTTGCTCGCGTTTGTTCCGCTCAAACCCCACACAGAGGCCTGGGAGTGGAACCTGTGGCGCAGCAGCAGCAGTCGCAGTCGCAGTCGCAGTCGCAGTAGCAGCAGTCGCAGTCGCAGTAGCAGCAGTCGCAGTCGCAGTCGCAGTCATGCTGAGGGCGCTCGGCCTCGGCAGCTGCAGGCTCGTGTTTCAGTGACTCAGCGCCTCAGATCTGGGCTCTGACCCGACTCTGACACACAGAACCACAACAAACCTGTGGACGTCCCAGAGAGCAGGTGCAGAGTCTCCGGGGCTAAAATAAGACCAGTGACTCGGACTCACTCACTCACTAATAATAATAATAATAATAATGATGATATACAGAGGAGGGTCACAGGTTTGGATCCAGGGTCACAGGTTTGTGTAATTGTCACCCCTAAAGTTAACCCGTGTCTTCATGAACGGTTTAGTCCTGGTTTAGTCCTGGTTTAGTCCTGGTTTAGTCCTGGTTTAGTCCTGGTTTAGTCCTGGTTTAGTCCTGGTTTAGTCCTGGTTTAGTCCTGGTTTAGTCCTGGTTTAGTCCTGGTTTTCTCCTGGTTTTCTCCTGGTTTAGTCCTGGTTTAGTCCTGGTTTAGTCCTGGTTTAGTCCTGGTTTAGTCCTGGTTTAGTCCTGGTTTGATGTGATGGTGCGTTCAGGGACAGTAGTGTTGTCTCAGTGCTGGTCTGAGTTCAGGGACAGTCGTGTTGTCTCAGTGCTGGTCTGAGTTCAGGGACAGTCGTGGTGCGTTCAGGGACAGTCGTGGAGCGTTCAGGGACAGTGATGGTGCGTTCAGGGACAGTCGTGTTGTCTCAGTGCTGGTCTGAGTTCAGGGACAGTGGTGTCCTCGTGGTGCGTTCAGGGACAGTCGTGGTGCGTTCAGGGACAGTCGTGTTGTCTCAGTGCTGGTCTGAGTTCAGGGACAGTCGTGTCCTCGTGGAGCGTTCAGGGACAGTGATGGTGCGTTCAGGGACTGTCGTGTTGTCTCAGTGCTGGTCTGAGTTCAGGGACAGTCGTGGTGCGTTCAGGGACAGTCGTGTTGTCTCAGTGCTGGTCTGAGTTCAGGGACAGTCGTGTTGTCTCAGTGCTGGTCTGAGTTCAGGGACAGTCGTGGTGCGTTCAGGGACAGTCGTGTTGTCTCAGTGCTGGTCTGAGTTCAGGGACAGTCGTGTCCTCGTGGAGCGTTCAGGGACAGTGATGGTGCGTTCAGGGACTGTCGTGTTGTCTCAGTGCTGGTCTGAGTTCAGGGACAGTCGTGTCCTCGTGGAGCGTTCAGGGACAGTGATGGTGCGTTCAGGGACTGT
The DNA here is from genome assembly GCF_951799975.1 of Gobius niger. Classification (NCBI taxonomy): domain Eukaryota; kingdom Metazoa; phylum Chordata; class Actinopteri; order Gobiiformes; family Gobiidae; genus Gobius; species Gobius niger. The sequence continues at coordinate 141,501 of NW_027639266.1, read as the reverse complement.
CGTGTTGTCTCAGTGCTGGTCTGAGTTCTGGGACAGTGATGGTGCGTTCAGGGACAGTGATGGTGCGTTCAGGGACAGTGATGGTGCGTTCAGGGACAGTCGTGATGCGTTCAGGGACAGTCGTGTTGTCTCAGTGCTGGTCTGAGTTCTGGGAAGCTGCGGTCGATGCGTCTGATCCGTTTAAACGATGCTGAATCAGATTAAAGCCTCACAGACACGAGTCTGAGGAAGAACCGTCTCTGGCGTCTCTGGCACAGACTTTACACCAAACTGGGGACGCACACGCACACGCACACGCACACGCACAAGTACAAGTACAAGTACAAGTATGAGTACAAGTACAAGTACTTTGATTTAAGCACGATACTGAATACCGATACAAGTACAAGGCATTTTCTTCAACATACTTTTTACAGTGAATAGACGGTTTATAAACTGACTTTTTCACAGCAGGTTGGTTTGTAATTCGCGAGTTAGCGGCTAGTTAGCAACATTAGCATCATTAGCAACATTAGCAACATTAGCATCATTAGCAACATTAGCCTGTAAGTTGTAAACACTGCTTTGCTAGACTTTACATCGTCATATTTACTGCTGTGTTTTATCGCCTTAAAGGGATATTTCAGGGTTTTTGACATCGGGCCTCATTTCCTCGTTATCCTGAGTGTTGTTAGTTAGTTGTTTAGTGGTGCTATGCTAGTGCTAGGCTAGTGCTAGTCTAGTGCTAGGCTAGTGCTAGGCTAGTGCATGTCTATGGTAACTAGTAGCCTGCATTAAAAACCTCTTCCTCCAAGCGTTGCCATATCTGATGTGTAGAAAGCTCCTTTGTGAATTCCACGTGTAGTGATGCTAATGCTAATAAACAAACGACTGTAGATCCGGTCACCGAGCAGATCACTCCGCCGCGGCGTAGCTACAACCAGGAAGCTGATGCTGCTCAGATATAAGTTCTTTCGTCTGCCTGATTTTGTTACTTCTCCGTCTACGTAGCTGCGCGGCAGATCGTGGATGTGAAAATATCAGCGTGTATAATGTAGCCTCCGCGAAGAACTGTTGCTGTTTCCTCTGTTAGCATAGTGTTAGCCGCCGCGAAGGACTGTTTCCTCTGTTAGCATTGCGTTAGCCGCAGCGCTAAGGACTGTTGCTGTTTCCTCTGTTAGCATAGTGTTAGCCGCAGCACTAAGGACTGTTGCTGTTTCCTCTGTTAGCATAGTGTTAGCCGCAGCACTAAGGACTGTTGCTGTTTCCTCTGTTAGCATAGTGTTAGCCGCAGCGCTAAGGACTGTTGCTGTTTCCTCTGTTAGCATAGTGTTAGCCGCAGCGCTAAGGACTGTTGCTGTTTCCTCTGTTAGCATAGTGTTAGCCGCAGCACTAAGGACTGTTGCTGTTTCCTCTGTTAGCATAGTGTTAGCTGCAGCACTAAGGACTGTTGCTGTTTCCTCTGTTAGCATAGTGTTAGCTGCAGCACTAAGGACTGTTGCTGTTTCCTCTGTTAGCATAGTGTTAGCTGCAGCACTAAGGACTGTTGCTGTTTCCTCTGTTAGCATAGTGTTAGCCGCAGCACTAAGGACTGTTGCTGTTTCCTCTGTTAGCATAGTGTTAGCTGCAGCGCTAAGGACTGTTGCTGTTTCCTCTGTTAGCATAGTGTTAGCCGCAGCACTAAGGACTGTTGCTGTTTCCTCTGTTAGCATAGTGTTAGCCGCAGCACTATGGACTGTTGCTGTTTCCTCTGTTAGCATAGTGTTAGCTGCAGCACTAAGGACTGTTGCTGTTTCCTCTGTTAGCATAGTGTTAGCTGCAGCGCTAAGGACTGTTGCTGTTTCCTCTGTTAGCATAGTGTTAGCCGCAGCACTAAGGACTGTTGCTGTTTCCTCTGTTAGCATATTGTTAGCCGCAGCACTAAGGACTGTTGCTGTTTCCTCTGTTAGCATAGTGTTAGCCGCAGCGCTAAGGACTGTTGCTGTTTCCTCTGTTAGCATAGTGTTAGCTGCAGCGCTAAGGACTGTTGCTGTTTCCTCTGTTAGCATAGTGTTAGCCGCAGCACTAAGGACTGTTGCTGTTTCCTCTGTTAGCATAGTGTTAGCCGCAGCGCTAAGGACTGTTGCTGTTTCCTCTGTTAGCATAGTGTTAGCTGCAGCGCTAAGGACTGTTGCTGTTTCCTCTGTTAGCATAGTGTTAGCTGCAGCACTAAGGACTGTTGCTGTTTCCTCTGTTAGCATAGTGTTAGCTGCAGCACTAAGGACTGTTGCTGTTTCCTCTGTTAGCATAGTGTTAGCCGCAGCACTAAGGACTGTTGCTGTTTCCTCTGTTAGCATAGTGTTAGCTGCAGCGCTAAGGACTGTTGCTGTTTCCTCTGTTAGCATAGTGTTAGCCGCAGCGCTAAGGACTGTTGCTGTTTCCTCTGTTAGCATAGTGTTAGCCGCAGCACTAAGGACTGTTGCTGTTTCCTCTGTTAGCATAGTGTTAACCGCAGCGCTAAGGACTGTTGCTGTTTCCTCTGTTAGCATAGTGTTAGCTGCAGTGCTAAGGACTGTTGCTGTTTCCTCTGTTAGCATAGTGTTAGCCGCAGCGCTAAGGACTGTTGCTGTTTCCTCTGTTAGCATAGTGTTAGCCGCAGCGCTAAGGACTGTTGCTGTTTCCTCTGTTAGCATAGTGTTAGCCGCAGCGCTACACGCTCTGATCACAGAAACTTTCCTCCAGATTCACACGTCTCCACAGATGAAGCTGAGCCTGAGCTGATGTTCAGAGTCGTTTGTGACTCACTTTTGGAGGGAATGTTCTGGATAAAGAAAAGAACTTATCTCACGACCACTGACTAAAACACAAGAGCAAAGAGCAAGAAATGATTATTCAGTGTAAGATTATTGTAGATTATGTAAATGGATATGTGGACTATTATGAATTCCATATGATTATAAAGGACATGAGAGTAAGTAATACTTGAATAAGTCAGTTGTAAATATTAAATTGTATTGCAGCAAAAAAGGATTAGCGGAAAATCGCAATATTTATTTTTGTCTAAATCGTTGAGCGCTAATGTTTTCCATCATCCTGCACATCCTCCGCTCCTCCGGTGACGAGGAGAAAAAGCTTCAGTCTGTGATTTGTACTGACAGGCACGGCTTCAGTCCAGGAGTGAATCATCCTCCTCCTCCTCGTCTCCTCCTCGTCTCCTCCTCGTCTCCTCCTCGTCTCCTCCTCGTCTCCTCCTCGTCTCCTCCTCGTCTCCTCCTCGTCTCCTCCTCGTCTCCTCTGGAGATCAGAAACCCAACCACACACGAGCCGCTCACATGTTCAGATCACTCTGCTTCTTCAGAGCTTTCCCTTCAGGAGGCCTCAGAGCGACGCCTCAGAGTGACGCCTCAGAGTGACGCCTCAGAGTGACGCCTCAGAGCGACGCCTCAGAGCGACGCCTCAGAGTGACGCCTCAGAGTGACGCCTCAGAGTGACGCCCCAGAGTGAAGCCTCAGAGTGAAGCCATAGAGTGAAGCCTCAGAGTGAAGCCTCAGAGTGAAGCCTCAGAGTGAAGCCTCAGAGTGAAGCCTCAGAGTGAAGCCTCAGAGTGAAGCCTCAGAGTGACGCCTCAGAGTGACGCCTCAGAGCGACGCCTCAGAGTGAAGCCTCAGAGTGAAGCCTCAGAGTGACGCCTCAGAGTGACGCCTCAGAGTGACGCCTCAGAGTGACGCCTCAGAGTGACGCCTCAGAGTGACGCCTCAGAGTGACGCCTCAGAGTGACGCCTCAGAGTGAAGCCTCAGAGTGAAGCCTCAGAGTGACGCCCCAGAGTGAAGCCTCAGAGTGACGCCTCAGAGTGAAGCCTCAGAGTGAAGCCTCAGAGTGACGCCTCAGAGTGACGCCTCAGAGTGAAGCCTCAGAGTGAAGCCTCAGAGCGACGCCTCAGAGCGACGCCTCAGAGCGACGCCTCAGAGTGAAGCCTCAGAGTGAAGCCTCAGAGTGAAGCCTCAGAGTGAAGCCTCAGAGTGACGCCTCAGAGTGACGCCTCAGAGTGACGCCTCAGAGTGAGGCCTCAGAGTGAGGCCTCAGAGTGAGGCCTCAGAGTGAGGCCTCAGAGTGAAGCCTCAGAGTGACGCCTCAGAGTGAAGCCTCAGAGTGACGCCTCAGAGTGACGCCTCAGAGTGACGCCTCAGAGTGAAGCCTCAGAGTGAAGCCTCAGAGTGACGCCTCAGAGTGAAGCCTCAGAGTGAAGCCTCAGAGTGACGCCTCAGAGTGACGCCTCAGAGTGAAGCCTCAGAGTGACGCCTCATGCTGCGTCCACACCAAACGCGTTGTGGGCGTCATAAACGTGCCTATCGCCCGTCGTCGGACGCTTGTGCTTTACTAAAGTCAGACGCTCGTCACAAATGTCACCGCGCGTCAGCTCAGAGTCTGTTCGTCCATCTTGGAAGTAGCTCTTGCCTGAAATAAACCTGCTACAGCTCATTGTTGATTAAAAGTCTGCAATAAACCACAAATGTGTGAAGGCTCAGTGTGTGATCGTCATAAAGCTGCTCTATGTCGTTAGTGCATAATGCTTGTTTTCATGGGAGAAAACCGGAGCTCAATGCGAGCTAACTGAGCTAACTGAGCTAACTGAGCTAACTGAGCTAACTGATCTAACTGAGCTGACTGAGCTGACTGAGCGAACTGATCGAACTGATCTAACTGAGCGAACTGAGCGAACTGAGCGAACTGAGCTAACTGAGCTAACTGAGCTAACTGAGCTGACTGAGCTGACTGAGCGAACTGAGCTAACTGAGCAAACTGAGCTGACTGAGCGAACTGAGCTAACTGAGCGAACTGAGCGAACTGAGCTAACTGAGCGAACTGAGCGAACTGAGCGAACTGAGCGAACTGAGCGAACTGAGCGAACTGAGCGAACTGAGCGAACTGATCTAACTGAGCGAACTGATCTAACTGAGCGAACTGAGCTAACTGAGCTGACTGAGCTAACTGAGCTAACTGAGCTAACTGAGCGAACTGAGCTAACTGAGCTGACTGAGCTAACTGAGTGAGCTGACTGAGCTGACTGAGCTGACTGAGCTAACTGAGCGAACTGAGCTGACTGAGCGAACTGAGCGAACTGACTGAGCTAACTGAGCTGACTGAGCTGACTGAGCTAACTGAGCGAACTGAGCTGACTGAGCGAACTGAGCTGACTGAGCTGACTGAGCGAACTGAGCGAACTGAGCGAACTGAGCGAACTGAGCGAACTGAGCGAACTGAGCGAACTGAGCGAACTGATCTAACTGAGCGAACTGATCTAACTGAGCGAACTGAGCGAACTGATCTAACTGATCTAACTGAGCGAACTGAGCGAACTGAGCGAACTGATCTAACTGAGCGAACTGATCTAACTGAGCTGACTGAGCGAACTGAGCGAACTGAGCTGACTGAGCTGACTGAGCGAACTGAGCGAACTGAGCGAACTGAGCGGACTGAGCTGACTGAGCGGACTGAGCGGACTGAGCGGACTGAGCTGACTGAGCTGACTGAGCTAACCGAGCTAACCGAGCTAACCGAGCTAACCGAGCTAACCGAGCGAACCGAGCGAACCGAGCGAACCGATCTAACCGATCTAACTGAGCGAACTGAGCGGACTGAGCTGACTGAGCTGACTGAGCTAACTGAGCTAACTGAGCTGACTGAGCTGACTGAGCTGACTGAGCTGACTGAGCGAACTGAGCTGACTGATCGAACTGAGCGAACTGAGCGAACTGAGCTAGCTGATCTAACTGAGCTAACTGAGCTGACTGAGCTGACTGAGCTGACTGAGCTAACTGAGCTAACTGAGCTGACTGAGCTGACTGAGCTGACTGAGCTGACTGAGCGAACTGAGCTGACTGATCGAACTGAGCGAACTGAGCGAACTGAGCTAGCTGATCTAACTGAGCTAACTGAGCTGACTGAGCTGACTGAGCTGACTGAGCTAACTGAGCTAACTGAGCGAACTGAGCTGACTGAGCTGACTGAGCTGACTGAGCGAACTGAGCGAACTGAGCGGACTGAGCTAACACGCTGTGGTTTCCTCCCGGAGCTCATTGTAGATGATGTGAGTAATAAACTACAACATCAGCCCAGCTCAGTGTGTGATCATTGTTCTGCATATTTCTCGTTTTCACGTGAGGACCGGAGGTTTAGCTTAGCATTAGCTTTCTCCGGTGCTAATGCTACAACAGGCGTCCTCGAGGCCCAAACACATTCCCGGCAGATGTAATATATATTATTTAAACGTGAGCTGACCGTGTTCTCTCCTGTCGTGGCAGAAGTGTGAGCTGAACATGGATAACCTGAGCAAGCCGGAGCTGCTGACCCTGCTCAGCGTGATGGAGGGCGAGCTGGAGGCGCGGGACCTCGTCATCGAGGCGCTCAGGGTGAGTGAGTTCATGTCCCGTAAACTCCCGACTCGGCATCGTCTGAAACCGGAAAGACCAGATCCAGGCGGTTTTCATTCCACTGTTTCACATCTGCACTTCAGTCAAGACTTTACCCTTTACAGACTCCACACATCTGGGAGATTTTACAGATGTGGTTCCTGACAAAACATCCAAAATCTGAGCAAATCTGTCAAAACCTGGAAATGTCCATTATTTAGATTTCAGTTGTGAAAAATATTTGTAACTTTTATCGAAAATATATTTCTTTATTAAAGAGACTAGATGCAAGTTGGCCATTTTATGCTCACTACTGCCACTTCAGGTCATACGTGTAACTGCAGTGAGTCACTAACAGGTCAAACACACGCAAACAGCAAGTCTTTTTTTTTCCACATGAAAAGTTACATAGTGCAGCTTTAAGTACAAACAGGTGGTTCTGGGTTCGATTCCCAGTGCATGTTCTCCTCGTGTCTGTGTTTCCTCCGGTTTCCCTCAAACATGTACAATAGGGCAGGACTGAATGAGAGACTTTCTAACTAATAAGTGATACCCTGGAGGAAGGGGGTACTGTGGGGTACTGTGGGGTACTGTGGGGTACTGTTGGGTAATGTCGGGGTAACGTGGAGGTAACGTGGGGGTAACGTGGGGGTACTGTGGGGGTAACATGGAGGTAGCATGGGGGTAATGTGGGGGTAACGTGGGGGTAACGTGGGGGTAACGTGGGGGTACTGTGGGGGTAACATGGAGGTAGCATGGGGGTAATGTGGGGGTAATGTGGGGGTAACGTGGGGGTAACGTGGGGGTAACGTGGGGGTAATGTGGGGGTAATGTGGGGGTAACGTGGGGGTACTGTGGGGGTACTGTGGGGGTAACGTGGGGTAACGTGGGGGTACTGTGGGGGTACTGTGGGGGTACTGTGGGGGTAACGTGGGGTAACGTGGGGGTACTGTGGGGGTAACGTGGGGGTACTGTGGGGGTACTGTGGGGGTAACGTGGGGGTTCTGTGGGGGTACTGTGGGGGTAACGTGGGGGTAACATGGGGGTTCTGTGGGGTAAAGTGGGGGTAACGTGGGGGCACTCTGGGGGTAACGTGGAGGTACTGTGGGGGTTCTGTGGGGTAAAGTGGGGGTAACGTGGGGGCACTCTGGGGGTAACGTGGGGGTAACGTGAGGTAAAGTGGGGGTTCGGTGGGGTAACATGGGGGGTAGCGTGGGGGTTCTGTGGGGTAACATGGGGGTACTGTGGGGGTACTGTGGGGGTTCTGTGGGGGTAACGTGGAGGTAGCGTGGGGGTTCTGTGAGGTAAAGTGGGGGTTCGGTGGGGTAACATGGGGGTACTGTGGGGGTACTGTGGGGGTTCTGTGGGTAAAGTGGGGGTTCTGTGGGGGTACCTGGGCCATGCCCCCTCTCAGACGGCCCGGGAATAGAACCCGGGACCCTCTGGTTGTGAGGTACAGAGCGTTACCCGCTGAGCCGCCCACAGCCCCCTCTGAGCAGGACGAGGAGGACGAGGAGGACGAGGAGGGGGGGGGGAGTGTGAAACCTGATCTGATCCGGTCTCCACGGCAACGCAGCCAGAGCCGGCAGCTGATTGGCTCAGAGGGAAACATCAAAGGGAGGAGAGAGACTCAGGCTTTTATCGTTTCCAAATGTTCCTTTAGGTGAAAACTTCGTCCTGCAGTGATGAGATCTGTGTTTGGTATCCACGTGTAGCAGGAAAGACGCTGTAATCCAAATATGGTCATTTCCTTTGTGGGAGACGGCTTGGAAAAATTTGGCAAATGTCGAAATTTTTATTTTAATTTTTAACAATTTCGATGATTTGAAACATTTAGAAATGTTTTGACAAAATTGGGAATTTTTTGAAAAATGTGAAAAGTGTAAAAATGACCTGGAATAGTTTGGAAAATGTTTTTTTTTAATGATTTTAGAAAAAAAATGAAAACGTTTTGAAATGAAATTGGAAAATGTTTGTGTTTGGGAAAGTTTTTTTTTTTTAATTTGTAGAAAATGTTTGCATTTTTTAAGAATGGTTGAAAACTTTTTTTTTTAAATTTTGATTTTTTTTAAAACATTTAGAAAATTTAGTTCATGTTTTGAAAAATTGTTGAAACTATGAATTTTTGGAGGAAATTATGGAAAAGTTTGGAACATTTTTGAAATGTCCTCCATCATGTCTGTGGCTCCCTGGCCTTTCCCACGCTTGTTCATTCACTAACACTGACATGTTTGGTATCCACGTGTAGCAGGAAAGACTCTGTAATCCAAATATGGTCATTTCCTCTGTGGGAGACAGCAGTGTAAATATATTATGTATTGTGTATTATATATTGTATTTACTCTCACAGACAATTTATGAGTAAAAAAAAAAAACATGCTACGACACCTGCAGTGCCGCTTACAGCCTGTAGGGGCAGGAGTTACTGAGTTCTGCTTTAAGTTCTGGATCTTCAGCCGTGAGTGGACAGTTTGTTGGAGGATCTTCAGCCGTGAGTGGACAGTTTCTCTGATCAGACGCAGCAGTAAAAAAATCAGCTGAGCATTTTTAAAAACGCTTCGATCTGTGGAGCAGAGACTGAAGACGACACGAGGAAACAAAACCAGATCCAGTTTCCGTTCTTAGTGTGTGTTTGTGTAGGAGCCTGTTTGCAGCTCCAGGTCTGAGTGGGAGCGTAACGCGATTGAGCTTCAGACTCATTTATGTCCAAAGATGGATCGTCCTGGTTTGTCGCCGTTATGAGTCACACGACCTCAGTTCTTCTGTGAGATGAATTGATAATTGACGACTAATCGATTATTGAAATAGTCGACAACTATTTTAGTAATCGATTCATCGTTTTCTGGTTCACACAGACGAAAATGGAGCCAAAATGACATCAAAAATGTAGTATTTTTGATGAAAACCTACTTTGATTTTATATTGAGTGTCTGTAGTGTTTTGTACATTGTATATTTCATTAATAGAGCCTTTGAAAAACATTTCCCTTTAGTTTACTCCATCAACACCACTTAGAGGAACAGGCCAGCGTTTTTACATACTGAGATATGTTCTTACCTGAGCTGTGACGAGTTCTTTAGGACCTGTCTGATCTTCAGTCACGTAAACACAGCGCAGACGGCGTTAGCATTTAGCCTCTCCCTCTCTCCTCTATAGCTCCAAAACAGGTCAAGATAGAAGCTACCGAGCTCTTCCATGTTTTCCCTATTTAAATATGGTTACGTGAAGTGTTCCACTACAAAGTATAATTACACACAATTAAACAATGTGGATTTTCTAAGCGGATAAAAGGGGGAACTATATTGTAAGGCGTAATAATACCAGGAGTAGTTTGGCATCCGCACAGTAAAGTGAAGATTGCTGTTGTGAAAATAGCAACAAAACTGAGACGAAAACAATGATGGAAATGTGACAAAAAGGTGACGAAAAATGGATGAAAAATTGAAAAAAAAAATGACAAAAAATGACAAAAAATGACAAAAAAATGACAAAAAATGACAAAAATGTGACAAAAAAATGACAAAAAAAATGACAAAAATGTGACAAAAAATGACAAAAAATGACAAAAATGTGACAAAAAATGACAAAAAATGACAAAAAAATGACAAAAAATGACAAAAAATGACAAAAAATGACAAAAAATGACAAAAAAATGACAAAAATGTGACAAAAAATGACAAAAAAATGACAAAAAATGACAAAAACATGACAAAAATGTGACAAAATCTTCACTTTACTGCGCGGATTTCGAACTACTCCTGGTATTATTACGCCTTACAATATAGTCCCCCCTTTTATCCGCTTAGAAAATCCACATTGTTTAATTGTGTGTAATTATACTTTGTAGTGGAACACTTCACGTAACCATATTTAAATAGGGAAAACGTGGAAGAGCTCGGTAGCTTCTATCTTGACCTGTTTTGGAGCTATAGAGGAGAGAGGGAGAGGCTAAATGCTAACGCCGTCTGTGCTGTGTTTACGTGACTGAAGATCAGACAGGTCCTAAAGAACTCGTCACAGCTCAGGTAAGAACATATCTCAGTGTGGAAAAACGTGATTAAAACATTGAAAAAATAAAATGTTCCTACACCATTCACAGCCAATCGATTAATCGTAAAAATACTCGATAGATTAATCGATTACAAAAGAATCGTTAGTTGCAGCTCTACTCTGGACTTCAGGACAGGTTTAGTTTCGTGGCGTTAGAGATATTACCCACAAAGCAAAGCGGGAGGTGAGTGTGAGTCTGTGGGCGGCCGGCGTTTGTTCATCTGTTACATAAAGCACACGTCTGACCTACATGTTCACTGCTCTACAACATGAGGCTCTACAACACCACGCTCTACAACACCAGGCTCTACAACACCGCGCTCTACAACACCAGGCTCTACAACATGAGGCTCTACAACTCCACGCTCTACAACACGAGGCTGTGGTCGTCCGTGTACCCCCTACCTCAAGGGTGTTGCAGTTTATTTAGAAAGTATTTACTTCAAAGTAGGGCTGCTCGATTATTGAAAAAATAATAATCACGATTATTTTTGTCATAATGGAAATCACGATTATTCAAACGATTATTTGTTGCCTTTAAAAAAAAACATCAAAAAAGTGACAAAAATCCAGCAAAAAAGTGACAAAAATCCATCAAAAAAGTGACAAAAATCCATCAAAAAAGTGACAAAAATCCATCAAAAAAAGACAAAAATCCATCAAAAAAAGACAAAAATCCCCCAAAAAAGACAAAAATCCAGCAGAAAAAGTGACAAAAATCCATCAAAAAAAGGCCAAAATCCCTCAAAAAAAGACAAAAATCCAGCAGAAAAAAGACAAAAATCCATCAAAAAAGACAAAAATCCATCAAAAAAGTGACAAAAATATAGAGGAAGGAGGCGTCTCTAACCTGTCTCTCTGTCCCCCAGGCCCAGAGGAAGGAGGCGTCTCTAACCTGTCTCTCTGTCCTCGTTGTCCCCCAGGCCCAGAGGAAGGAGGTGTTCCTGCAGGAGCGCTACGCCCACTACTCCCTGCGGGACCCGTTCCTGGCCCTGCAGCGGGACATGCAGTGCTCCGTCCCCGGGGACAAGGACGCCCGCGTGTCCGGGTCCAGCCCCATGGCCGTCCTGCAGGCCGTCATGGCTCACTGCAGGAAGATGCAGGAGCGCATGTCGGCGCAGCTCGCCGCCGCCGAGACGCGCCACAAGAGGGTGAGTGTCGGCCGAAAACACCCCCAGGACAACCTCATTTAGCCTCACTTAGACTCATTTAGCCTCACTTAGCCTCATTTGTTTGTGTCTGTATTGTTGTCATGTCCTTGGGCAAGACACTTCACTCTAAAGGGTTTTCATGGGGGGTTAAAGAGTAAATTGAACTAAACCAAGCGCAAGTTTTGATTGATGGATATCGTGATATTTCGGTTTTATATCGTGATATTTCGTGATATTTCGGTTTTGTATCGTGATATTTTGGTTTTGTATCGTGATATTTTGTGATATTTCGGATTTGTATCGTGATATTTATGTTTTGTATCGTGATATTTATGTTTTGTATTGTGATATTTCGGTTTTGTATCGCGATATTTCGGTTTTGCATCGTGATATTACGGTTTTGTATCGCAATATTTCGTGATATTTCGGTTTTGTATCGTGATATTTCGGTTTTGTATCGTGATATTTCGTGATATTTCGGTTTTGTATCGTGATATTTATGTTTTGTATCGTGATATTTATGTTTTGTATTGTGATATTTCGGTTTTGTATCGCGATATTTCGGTTTTGCATCGTGATATTACGGTTTTGTATCGCAATATTTCGGTTTTGCATCGTGATATTACGGTTTTGTATCGCGATATTTCGGTTTTGTATCGTGATATTTATGTTTTGTATCGTGATATTTCGGTTTTGTATCGCGATATTTCGGTTTTGTATCGCGATATTTCGGTTTTGTATCGCGATATTTCGGTTTTGTATCGCGATATTTATGTTTTGTATCGTGATATTTATGTTTTGTATCGTGATATTTCGGTTTTGTATCGCAATATTTCGGTTTTGTATCGCGATATTTATGTTTTGTATCGTGATATTTATGTTTTGTATCGTGATATTTCGGTTTTGTTTGTTTATTTATGTTTATATTTCGGTTTTGTATCGTGATATTTCGGTTTTGTATCGTGATATTTATGTTTTGTGTCGTGATATTTATGTTTTGTATCGTGATATTTCGGTTTTGTTTGTTTATTTATGTTTATATTTCGGTTTTGTATCGTGATATTTCGGTTTTGTATCGTGATATTTATGTTTTGTGTCGTGATATTTATGTTTTGTATCGTGATATTTATGTTTTGTATCGTGATATTTCGGTTTTGTTTGTTTATTTATGTTTATATTTCGGTTTTGTATCGTGATATTTCGGTTTTGTGTCGTGATATTTATGTTTTGTATCGTGATATTTATGTTTTGTATCGTGATATTTATGTTTTGTATCGTGATATTTATGTTTTGTTTGTTTATTTATGTTTATATTTCGGTTTTGTATCGTGATATTTCGGTTTTATATCGTGATATTTATGTTTTGTATCGTGATATTTATGTTTTTTATCGTGATATTTCGGTTTTGTATCGTGATATTTCGGTTTTGTATCGTGATATTTCGGTAACACTTTACATTACGGGCCGGTAAGTCCTTGGTACGTACAGAGGTAATTCTAGGTACTTATAGTGATACTTACAGTGGTACTTATGGTGGTAAATTCTAGTAATGATAGTGGTAATTCTAGGCACTTATTGTGGTACTTAAAGGATACTATAGTGAGAATTACGAGGTATGTACTTCTAGAAACAGTGGTAACTCTTAGTAATGAAGGTTGTACTTCTTGTTTTACCTAAAGCTGTTTTATGTTGTTTTAAAGTCACACAATCCTAGAAATGACGTCTGTTTGTAGAAGTACCTCATTTACTACCTATAAATTGCTGCTGTAGAATCCTTGAATTACCAGTAAGTATCACAGATGTATCACTGTAACTAAAAACTATCACTTAAAGTACCATAGTAAATAGAAGTACAACCTTCATTTCTAAGAGCATTACCACTGTATCTCTAAGTAATGAGAGATACTGTGGTAACTCTGTCTCCCTGACCCCTAACTCTAATTACAAGTAATTATCACTTTTAGTATCACAGTAAGAACCTAGAATTACCACTGTAAATGTTAATAGTACTTACCACCGCAAGTACCACAATAAATACCTAGAATTACCACTGTAAGTACCATTGTAATGTAAAGTGTTACCGATATTTCTTTTATATCGTGATATTTCTGTTTTATATCGTGATATTTCTGTTTTATATCATGATATTTCTGTTTTATATCATGATATTTCTCTTTTATATCATGATATTTCTCTTTTATATCGTGATATTTCTCTTTTATATCGTGATATTTCTTTTATATCGTGATACATCTTTGACCATATCCTGCCCTGGCCAAGAGTAAGGTCTTAAATCTAATGTAAAAGCATAACTGCCATTAAATCTACATTTCTTGGAGAATAATCCACCCATCCTCTTCCACTTGTCTGTTTCCGGGTGGTGGGGGCGGCTGCTGGAGCTGCACCAGCCCCTATAGCGCCCCCTGCAGGTGGTGCGTCCACAGAAGGACGGCCTCATGGTTCTAATGGTCTCTCAAAAGGTTCTTCTGACCCGTCACCTTTAGGACCAGGTTTGTCCTGGGAGACCCTACAGGGGCACCGAGCCCCCGCACAGAGCTCCAGGGTCATTCAGGCTCAAACCCCCCCCCACGTTAAGGAAATAATGACTCTGATTAATCATTTTTACTGAATAACTTTGTTAAACTCCCCCAAAAAAGTTCTCTCAGTGGCTCTGAACATTATTCAGATTGAAAATATCGGCGACTTTTGTTCATTTTCTTTGCATAAAAAGTCTCACATTTGTTTATATTATATTTATATTATATTTATGTTATATTTATGTTATATCCACATGAAACATAAATGCTGTTGTCATGATCCTGCTGCGTCAGAGTTCAGTTTAAATCCGTCGCTCGGGGCCCGGGCGGATCACGTTACTCTGTGAATGCGATTCTCCAGATTCCTCCCGGAGTCTACCCGGCAACAGCGCCTTTCCCCGTGACCGAGGCGCGTGATTGGCCGATTTAAAGGCTCCGGCGGCGACAGAACAGGAAGCAAAGCCGTGTAATTCTCTGCGACGTCGACAAAGCTGCTTTAAATCCTCCGAAACGTCCACATTTGTATTTATTTATGGAAACCCTGTGGCTGTGAGGCACCGGCGGGCCTGACCTCACAGCGAGGAGGTCACACCTGGACTCCTCTGTTGGGCCAAAGCAGCACAAATCCCAACATTTCACTTTTGAGTCTTTTTAAGGCGAGACGAGGCAGTGGCAACGTGGAGATATTAGCCTTTTTAGAGAAAGACAAAAACAACTCTCTCTTTACGATGTTTATTCCCTTTATCCAGGAAGTGACTCCAACATGTCTGTGTCTCCCTGACATGTGCAGGTTAGGACCTTCCTTCCTCCCTTCCTTCCTTCCTTCCTCCCTTCCTTCCTTCCTTCCTGCCTTCCTGCCTTCCTTCCTTCCTTCCTTCCTTCCTTCCTTCCTTCCTCTTTTCCTGACGCTGTATCCAAATATGGTCATTTCCTGTGTGGGAGACAGCAGTGGCTACAGACAGGAGGATTATCCACAGGGTCATGTTCAGCCAGAGAGACTTTAAAGGGGGGGCATTATGCAAAATCGACTTTTTCAAGCTTTACATCATGTCATTAAGTCATTCCCTCATTAAAACCATGCCTGAAGTGTTGCCTTGGCACATTCACGTATTTTCGAGTAATCTGTAAAAACTCTGATGGCGGCCATTTTAGGGATAAAACGCCTGATTCCTTCAGGGAACGCCTCGACCTCCAGGATTCGCCTCCGACCTTTCGTCACCAGCCGAGTAACCAACCACTGCCCCTCAGCAGAACCCCCTCCCCGCAGTGTCTAGCCCAAAGATGTAAACAGAGTCATCATGGAGGATTAGCTTCATGTGTTGTGAACCGGAGCCACAGCAGACTTTTACAAAGACACACATCAGTGTTTCTGTTACCGAAACACCCAGGATTCAAACCGGGGACAAGAACACTTATTTCAGTGTCTGGTTCTGCGCTGGGCCTTGATGATGCACAGAGCCTCCGGAGAAAGCTAATGCTAAGCTAAACCTCGAGTCATCACGTGAAAACGAGAAATATGCACAAATAAAGTCAATAAAACCACCACACACATAAAGAACCGTTTAACAATGATCACAAACGGAGCCAGGCTTGTTGATTTGGACGTTTATTGCTCACATTTCATCTACAATGGGTCATAGCCGAGTGGTTTCTCCCGGAGCTAACAAGCTAGCCGCGACAAGCTAACGGGAAAATTCACTGAATACAAGCAGCATATTATGCATTGAAAACGTCACTAAAACAGGCAACTGCTTGAAGCAGCCTTTATGATGATGACACACGGAGCCGGGCTTTACACATTTGTGGTTTATTACAGACTTTTCATCAACAATGAGCTGTAGTCGATTATAACAAGCTAACGGGTAACCTCGAAAAACCATTGTCCACCTGCACAGATAATGTCCGTCTTTTGAATCGTATGGGCTCCTGCAGATCCTGGTGTCGTCCATGGGGGTATAGTTAGAGATCCATAGGGCATGGCAGATGCAAAGAGAAGCCTCCAAACAGCAGTCCTAAGAGAACGTGTTCAAACCTAAAGCGCTTCCAGAGAGCTCTCCTGGTTCTCCTCGTGTTCAGACCTCCTCCTCCTCCCCCTCTTCATCCTCCACCTCCTCCTCCCCCTCCTCCTCCTCTGTTCGGTCTGAATGTGGGTCAGTCACGAGAGCGGCCGTGAAACCAGCTCCGTTCCAGTTTTACACGAGCGCGGTTCAAAACCAGGCCACGGGAAAATCCACAGAACAGGGAGCTTCTTCTTCTTCCTCTTCCTCTTCCCCTTCTCCTTTTCCTTCTCCTTCTCCTTCTCCTTCTCCCTCTTCTTCTCCTTCTCCCTCTTCTCCTTCTTCTCCTCCTCCTCCTCCTCCTCCTCCTCCTCCTCCTCCTCCTCCTTCTTCTTCTTCTTCTTCTTCTACAATGTTTTTCTTATTTTTGCTCCGTTTTTTTGTCATTTTTTCCCTCAATTTAGCTCATTTTTTTATTACTAAACCCACATTTTTTGCCACAATTTCTCCCCATTTTTCACACATTTGTTGACATTTGAGATGAACCTGACATTGAAAACGCAGCTGCTCAGTGAAGGGGAGCAGAAGGGAGGGGGTGGGAGTGGGAGGGGGGTTTCTGTGTAAAAGCTGCTCGTCCTGATCACGTTTCAGTCTGCTCTCGGGGGGGGGGGGGGACTGAGGGGGGGGGGGTTACAGAGGGACACACTCCTAATTCCCCAGAGATTAACATTTGATACAGGCGTAAACAGAGTCAGAACCCCCCCCCCCCCCCCCCCGCCCCCCCCCCCCCCCCCAGGGTTCAGTCAGACTGTCGGAAAAGTTTTTGAAAATGTTTAAACATTTTGGAAACGTTTTGAATATTATGGAACAATATGAAAACGTTTAGAAATCTTTAGAAAAAATTGTGAATTTTTGGGAAAAAATGTTAAAGTATAAAAAAGTGTTTAAAAAAACATGGGATAGTTTGGATTTTTTTTATTGTATAATTTTACAAAAAAATGTTTTTTACATTTTGAAATCCTTCCTTCCTTTCATCCTTCCTTTCCTCCTTCCTTCCTTTCCTTCCTTCCTTTACTCCCCCCTTCCTTCCTTTTCTCCTCCTTCCTTCCTTCTTTCCTTCCTTCCTTCCTTCCTTTCTTTTCTCCTCCTTCCTTCCTTTCCTCCTTCCTTCCTTCCTTTTCTCCTCCTTCCTTCCTTCTTTCCTTCCTTCTTTCCTTCCTTCCTTCCTTTCCTCCTTCCTTTCTTCCTTTCCTCCTTCCTTCCTTTTCTCCTCCTTCCTTCTTTCCTTCCTTCTTTCCTTTCTTCCTTCCTTTCCTCCTTCCTTCCTTCCTTCCTTCCTTCCTTCCTTCCTTCGTTTTCTCCTCCTTCCTTCCTTTCCTCCTTCCTTCCATTCATCTTCCTAATTTTTTGGGGAAATAATGGAAAGTTTGAAATGTCGTCCCACATGTGTGGCTCCCTGGTCATTCACAAATACTGACGTGTTTGGCACAATGGCCGCTGGCTGCTCTGCTTTATGACCACGACACTGGGGGCCATTGCTGTAGTACCTCCATATCGCCACCAGTGAAATATGGGGCACTATATTCCAGTAATCGACACATTGATATTGATGCTTTTTTCGCCTTAATAGAAATAAAAGTTAAATTCTGATCAATCCGTCCAATCAGGAGCCTGGAAGCCCCAGACTCCGCCCTGTTGCCGGGTAGATCTGCTGTTTCTATCTTTGCCTCGTCCCTGGAGCCGGTTTGAATTATCCATGAGGTCCTGCTGCTCTGAGGGCGTCTGTGGCTGGACTCGGCTCTCGAGTCTCTGACCAAAACAAAACCCTTTTCATCAGAAGAAAATGTGAATCAGGTCGATCAGATGAAAACTGGATCGCTTTAACTAAATGTGGTGTTAGTGTTTCTGCGGGGCATAAGAAACATAATTAATGTGATTATTAAACATCATTAATGTGATTATGAAACATAGGGCTCTGCAATTAATCGAAATTCAATTACAACAGTAAACGATTACAAAATTAGCATAATCCCAAAAAATCGATTATAATTATTTTTTTCAATTTTTCAAATTTTTAATTTTTGTCACGTTTTTGCTGGATTTTTGTTTTGTTTTTTTTTGTCACTTTTTTGATGGATTTTTGTCACTTTTTTGATGGATTTTTGTCACTTTTTTGATGGATTTTTGTCACTTTTTCGATGGATTTTTGTCATTTTTTTGATGGATTTTTGTCTTTTTTTGCTGGATTTTTGTCACTTTTTGGGATTTTTGTCACTTTTTTGATGGATTTTTGTCTTTTTTCTGCTGGATTTTTGTCACTTTTTTGATGGATTTTTGTCACTTTTTTGGATTTTTGTCTTTTTTGATGGATTTTTGTAACTTTTTTGATGGATTTTTGTCATTTTTTTTACTGGATTTTTTTTTTTTTTTTTTTGTCAATTTTTTGATGGATTTTTTTTTTTTTTTGTCTTTTTTTTGATGGATTATTGTCACTTTTTTGATGGATTTTTGTCACTTTTTTGATGGATTTTTGTCACTTTTTTGATGGATTTTTGTCACTTTTTTGATGGATTTTTGTCTTTTTTTGCTGGATTTTTGTCACTTTTTGGGATTTTTGTCACTTTTTTGATGGATTTTTGTCACTTTTTTGATGGATTTTTGTCTTTTTTTGCTGGATTTTTGTCACTTTTTGGGATTTTTGTCACTTTTTTGATGGATTTTTGTCTTTTTTCTGCTGGATTTTTGTCACTTTTTTGATGGATTTTTGTCACTTTTTTGGATTTTTGTCTTTTTTGATGGATTTTTGTAACTTTTTTGATGGATTTTTGTCATTTTTTTTGCTGGATTTTTGTCTTTTTTTATGGATTCTTGTAACTTTTTTGATGGATTTTTGTCATTTTTTTAATGTTTTTTTTTAAAGGCAACAAATAATCGTTTGAATAATCGTGATTTCAATTATGACAAAAATAATCGTGATTATTATTTTTTCAATAATCCAGCAGCCCTAATGAAACATCATTAATGTGATTCAGCTGAAACATTTAGGTCAGAAAAAGTGCTGCACTGTCATTATTAGTTCAGTCCAGACTCTGGTGGTGGTAAGCTACTGTTGTAGCCACAGCTGCCCTGGGGTAGTCTGACGGAAGTGAGGCGACCAGTCTGTGCCATCGGCCCCTCTGCCTCTCACTCACTCCCCCAAGTTTATATTTGTGCATATTTGTGTTGAGCCCGCGGCTGAATGAGAGGTCAGCGCAGTGCCTTTACTTTCCATCACACAAAACCCTCTGAGCAAAATAAATCCACACTTTTAAACCTGGCTCTGAACATGATTTAGATTTTGTTGCTTGAAATAATCAGTGATTTTTAGACCTAAAACATAACATGATTTTTGTTTTGGTGATTTGCCGCTGGTGCTTCTTCTCGCTCGTGCAGGTTTAGCAGATCGTGTAGGCTTGATATTCCTGTAGGTTTGATATTCGTGTAGGTTTGATATTCGTGTAGGCTTGATATTCGTGTAGGTTTGATATTCGTGTAGGCTTGATATTCCTCGCGCCGCCGTGAACCCTCTGGTCTCCGGGGCCGCTCTGTTGTGGAGGTAATTTTAGCGCCGGGGCCGGAGAAGCTGCAGTTGCACGATTTTAAAAATAGAACGACCCGACTTCCTCCCGACGACTCAGCGAATATTTACCGAGCCACTTGAGCGGCGCCGGGTCCGGTTCCCGTTTGTAAAGAGGAGGCGGAGCTTGAGCCGGAGGATGATTGTTACCGCAGAGCTAGCACGAAGCTCCTTTAGCACCAAACTCCTTTAGCACCAAACTCCTTTAGCACCAACTCCTTTAGCACCAAACTCCTTTAGCACCTCCTTTAGCACCAAACTCCTTTAGCACGAAGCTCCTTTAGCACGAAACTCCTTTAGCACGAAACTCCTTTAGCACGAAACTCCTTTAGCACGAAGCTCCTTTAGCACGAAGCTCCTTTAGCACCAAACTCCTTTAGCACCAACTCCTTTAGCACGAAGCTCCTTTAGCACGAAGCTCCTTTAGCACCAACTCCTTTAGCACCAACTCCTTTAGCACCAAACTCCTTTAGCACGAAGCTCCTTTAGCACCAAACTCCTTTAGCACGAAGCTCCTTTAGCACGAAACTCCTTTAGCACGAAGCTCCTTTAGCACGAAGCTCCTTTAGCACCAAACTCCTTTAGCACCAACTCCTTTAGCACGAAGCTCCTTTAGCACGAAGCTCCTTTAGCACCAACTCCTTTAGCACCAACTCCTTTAGCACCAAACTCCTTTAGCACGAAGCTCCTTTAGCACGAAGCTCCTTTAGCACCAAACTCCTTTAGCACAAACTCCTTTAGCACCAAACTCCTTTAGCACCAAACTCCTTTAGCACAAACTCCTTTAGCACCAAACTCCTTTAGCACCAAACTCCTTTAGCACCAAACTCCTTTAACACCAACTCCTTTAACACCAACTCCTTTAGCACAAACTCCTTTAGCACCAAACTCCTTTAGCACCAAACTCCTTTAACACCAAACTCCTTTAACACCAAACTCCTTTAACACCAACTCCTTTAACACCAAACTCCTTTAACACCAAACTCCTTTAACACCAACTCCTTTAGCACCAACTCCTTTAACACCAACTCCTTTAGCACAAACTCCTTTAGCACCAAACTCCTTTAACACCAAACTCCTTTAACACCAAACTCCTTTAACACCAAACTCCTTTAACACCAAACTCCTTTAACACCAACTCCTTTAACACCAACTCCTTTAGCACAAACTCCTTTAGCACCAAACTCCTTTAACACCAAACTCCTTTAACACCAAACTCCTTTAACACCAAACTCCTTTAACACCAAACTCCTTTAACACCAAACTCCTTTAACACCAACTCCTTTAGCACCAACTCCTTTAGCACCAACTCCTTTAACACCAACTCCTTTAGCACCAAACTCCTTTAACACCAACTCCTTTAGCACCAACTCCTTTAACACCAAACTCCTTTAGCACCAAACTCCTTTAGCACCAAACTCCTTTAGCACCAAGCTCCTTTAGCACGAAGCTCCTTTAGCACCAAACTCCTTTAGCACCAACTCCTTTAGCACCAGACTCCTTTAGCACCAAACTCCTTTAGCACGAAGCTCCTTTAGCACCAAACTCCTTTAGCACCAAACTCCTTTAGCACGAAGCTCCTTTAGCACCAAACTCCTTTAGCACCAACTCCTTTAACACCAAACTCCTTTAGCACCAAACTCCTTTAGCACCAAACTCCTTTAGCACGAAGCTCCTTTAGCACCAAACTCCTTTAGCACCAACTCCTTTAACACCAAACTCCTTTAGCACCAACTCCTTTAGCACCAACTCCTTTAACACCAAACTCCTTTAGCACCAACTCCTTTAGCACCAAACTCCTTTAGCACCAAACTCCTTTAACACCAACTCCTTTAGCACCAACTCCTTTAACACCAAACTCCTTTAGCACCAACTCCTTTAACACCAACTCCTTTAGCACCAAACTCCTTTAACACCAACTCCTTTAACACCAACTCCTTTAACACCAACTCCTTTAACACCAACTCCTTTAGCACCAACTCCTTTAACACCAACTCCTTTAGCACCAACTCCTTTAGCACCAACTCCTTTAGCACCAACTCCTTTAACACAAACTCCTTTAACACCAACTCCTTTAACACCAACTCCTTTAGCACCAACTCCTTTAGCACCAAACTCCTTTAGCACCAAACTCCTTTAGCACAAACTCCTTTAGCACCAACTCCTTTAGCACCAACTCCTTTAGCACAAACTCCTTTAACACCAACTCCTTTAACACCAACTCCTTTAGCACCAACTCCTTTAGCACCAAACTCCTTTAGCACCAAACTCCTTTAGCACCAAACTCCTTTAACACCAACTCCTTTAGCACCAACTCCTTTAGCACCAACTCCTTTAGCACCAAACTCCTTTAGCACCAAACTCCTTTAACACCAAACTCCTTTAACACCAAACTCCTTTAACACCAACTCCTTTAACACCAAACTCCTTTAACACCAAACTCCTTTAGCACCAACTCCTTTAGCACCAACTCCTTTAACACCAACTCCTTTAACACCAAACTCCTTTAGCACCAACTCCTTTAGCACCAACTCCTTTAACACAAACTCCTTTAGCACAAACTCCTTTAGCACCAACTCCTTTAGCACCAAACTCCTTTAGCACCAAACTCCTTTAACACCAACTCCTTTAACACCAACTCCTTTAACACCAAACTCCTTTAGCACCAACTCCTTTAACACCAAACTCCTTTAACACCAAACTCCTTTAGCACCAACTCCTTTAGCACCAACTCCTTTAGCACCAACTCCTTTAACACCAACTCCTTTAACACCAAACTCCTTTAGCACCAACTCCTTTAGCACCAAACTCCTTTAGCACCAAACTCCTTTAACACCAACTCCTTTAACACCAAACTCCTTTAACACCAAACTCCTTTAGCACCAACTCCTTTAGCACCAACTCCTTTAGCACCAACTCCTTTAGCACCAAACTCCTTTAGCACCAAACTCCTTTAACACCAACTCCTTTAACACCAACTCCTTTAACACCAAACTCCTTTAACACCAAACTCCTTTAGCACCAACTCCTTTAGCACCAACTCCTTTAGCACCAACTCCTTTAACACCAACTCCTTTAGCACCAACTCCTTTAACACCAAACTCCTTTAACACCAAAATCCTTTAGCACCAACTCCTTTAGCACCATCTCCTTTAACACCAACTCCTTTAGCACCAACTCCTTTAGCACCAAACTCCTTTAGCACCAAACTCCTTTAACACCAACTCCTTTAGCACCAAACTCCTTTAACACCAACTCCTTTAACACCAAACTCCTTTAACACCAACTCCTTTAGCACCAACTCCTTTAGCACCAACTCCTTTAGCACCAACTCCTTTAGCACCAACTCCTTTAACACAAACTCCTTTAACACCAACTCCTTTAACACCAACTCCTTTAGCACCAACTCCTTTAGCACCAAACTCCTTTAGCACCAAACTCCTTTAGCACAAACTCCTTTAGCACCAACTCCTTTAGCACCAAACTCCTTTAGCACCAAACTCCTTTAACACCAACTCCTTTAGCACCAACTCCTTTAGCACCAACTCCTTTAGCACCAAACTCCTTTAACACCAAACTCCTTTAACACCAAACTCCTTTAACACCAACTCCTTTAACACCAAACTCCTTTAGCACCAACTCCTTTAGCACCAACTCCTTTAACACCAACTCCTTTAACACCAACTCCTTTAACACCAACTCCTTTAACACCAACTCCTTTAACACCAAACTCCTTTAACACCAAACTCCTTTAGCACCAACTCCTTTAGCACCAACTCCTTTAGCACCAACTCCTTTAGCACCAACTCCTTTAACACCAACTCCTTTAACACCAAACTCCTTTAGCACCAAACTCCTTTAGCACCAAACTCCTTTAGCACCAAACTCCTTTAACACCAACTCCTTTAACACCAAACTCCTTTAACACCAAACTCCTTTAGCACCAACTCCTTTAGCACCAACTCCTTTAGCACCAACTCCTTTAGCACCAAACTCCTTTAGCACCAAACTCCTTTAACACCAACTCCTTTAACACCAACTCCTTTAACACCAAACTCCTTTAACACCAAACTCCTTTAGCACCAACTCCTTTAGCACCAACTCCTTTAGCACCAACTCCTTTAGCACCAACTCCTTTAACACCAACTCCTTTAGCACCAACTCCTTTAACACCAAACTCCTTTAACACCAAAATCCTTTAGCACCAACTCCTTTAGCACCATCTCCTTTAACACCAACTCCTTTAGCACCAACTCCTTTAGCACCAAACTCCTTTAGCACCAAACTCCTTTAACACCAACTCCTTTAGCACCAAACTCCTTTAACACCAACTCCTTTAACACCAAACTCCTTTAACACCAACTCCTTTAGCACCAACTCCTTTAGCACCAACTCCTTTAGCACCAACTCCTTTAGCACCAACTCCTTTAACACAAACTCCTTTAACACCAACTCCTTTAACACCAACTCCTTTAGCACCAACTCCTTTAGCACCAAACTCCTTTAGCACCAAACTCCTTTAGCACAAACTCCTTTAGCACCAACTCCTTTAGCACCAAACTCCTTTAGCACCAAACTCCTTTAACACCAACTCCTTTAGCACCAACTCCTTTAGCACCAACTCCTTTAGCACCAAACTCCTTTAGCACCAAACTCCTTTAACACCAAACTCCTTTAACACCAAACTCCTTTAACACCAACTCCTTTAACACCAAACTCCTTTAGCACCAACTCCTTTAGCACCAACTCCTTTAACACCAACTCCTTTAACACCAACTCCTTTAACACCAAACTCCTTTAGCACCAACTCCTTTAGCACCAACTCCTTTAACACCAACTCCTTTAACACCAACTCCTTTAGCACCAAACTCCTTTAGCACCAACTCCTTTAACACCAAACTCCTTTAGCACCAACTCCTTTAACACCAAACTCCTTTAGCACCAAACTCCTTTAGCACCAACTCCTTTAGCACCAAACTCCTTTAGCACCAAACTCCTTTAGCACCAAACTCCTTTAGCACCAAACTCCTTTAGCACCAAACTCCTTTAGCACCAACTCCTTTAGCACCAAACTCCTTTAGCACCAACTCCTTTAGCACCAAACTCCTTTAGCACCAAACTCCTTTAGCACCAACTCCTTTAGCACCAAACTCCTTTAGCACCAAACTCCTTTAGCACCAAACTCCTTTAGCACCAACTCCTTTAACACCAACTCCTTTAGCATCAAACTCCTTTAGCACCAACTCCTTTAGCACCAACTCCTTTAGCACCAACTCCTTTAGCACCAACTCCTTTAGCACCAACTCCTTTAGCACCAACTCCTTTAGCACCAACTCCTTTAGCACCAAACTCCTTTAACACCAACTCCTTTAGCACCAACTCCTTTAGCACCAAACTCCTTTAGCACCAACTCCTTTAGCACCAAACTCCTTTAGCACCAAACTCCTTTAGCACCAAACTCCTTTAGCACCAACTCCTTTAGCACCAAACTCCTTTAGCACCAAACTCCTTTAGCACCAAACTCCTTTAGCACCAACTCCTTTAACACCAACTCCTTTAGCATCAAACTCCTTTAACACCAAACTCCTTTAGCACCAACTCCTTTAGCACCAACTCCTTTAGCACCAACTCCTTTAGCACCAACTCCTTTAGCACCAACTCCTTTAGCACCAACTCCTTTAGCACCAAACTCCTTTAACACCAACTCCTTTAGCACCAACTCCTTTAGCACCAAACTCCTTTAGCACGAAGCTCCTTTAGCACGAAACTCCTTTAGCACCAAACTCCTTTAGCACCAAACTCCTTTAGCACGAAGCTCCTTTAGCACCAACTCCTTTAGCACCAAACTCCTTTAGCATCAAACTCCTTTAGCACCAAACTCCTTTAGCACCAAACTCCTTTAGCATCAAACTCCTTTAGCACCAAACTCCTTTAGCACCAAACTCCTTTAACACCAAACTCCTGTAGCACCAACTCCTTTAGCACCAAACTCCTTTAGCACGAAGCTCCTTTAGCACCAACTCCTTTAGCACCAAACTCCTTTAGCATCAAACTCCTTTAGCACCAAACTCCTTTAGCACCAAACTCCTTTAGCATCAAACTCCTTTAGCACCAAACTCCTTTAGCATCAAACTCCTTTAGCACCAAACTCCTTTAGCACCAAACTCCTTTAGCATCAAACTCCTTTAGCACCAACTCCTTTAGCACCAAACTCCTTTAGCACCAACTCCTTTAGCACCAAACTCCTTTAGCACGAAGCTCCTTTAGCACGAAGCTCCTTTAGCACGAAGCTCCTTTAGCATCAAACTCCTTTAGCACCAACTCCTTTAGCATCAAACTCCTTTAGCACCAAACTCCTTTAGCATCAAACTCCTTTAGCACCAAACTCCTTTAGCATCAAACTCCTTTAGCACCAACTCCTTTAGCACCAAACTCCTTTAGCACCAACTCCTTTAGCACCAAACTCCTTTAGCACCAACTCCTTTAGCATCAAACTCCTTTAGCACCAAACTCCTTTAGCATCAAACTCCTTTAGCACCAACTCCTTTAGCACCAAACTCCTTTAGCACGAAGCTCCTTTAGCACGAAGCTCCTTTAGCACGAAGCTCCTTTAGCACCAACTCCTTTAGCACGAAGCTCCTTTAGCACCAACTCCTTTAGCACGAAGCTCCTTTAGCACGAAGCTCCTTTAGCACGAAGCTCCTTTAGCACGAAGCTCCTTTAGCACCAAACTCCTTTAGCACGAAGCTCCTTTAGCACGAAGCTCCTTTAGCACGAAGCTCCTTTAGCACCAAACTCCTTTAGCACGAAGCTCCTTTAGCACCAAACTCCTTTAGCACGAAGCTCCTTTAGCACGAAGCTCCTTTAGCACCAAACTCCTTTAGCACCAAACTCCTTTAGCACCAAACTCCTGTAGCACCTCCTTTAGCACGAAGCTCCTTTAGCACCAAACTCCTTTAGCACCAAACTCCTTTAACACCAAACTCCTTTAGCACCAAACTCCTTTAACACCAAACTCCTTTAGCACCAACTCCTTTAGCACGAAGCTCCTTTAGCACGAAGCTCCTTTAGCACCAAACTCCTTTAGCACGAAACTCCTGTAGCACCAAACTCCTTTAGCACCAAACTCCTTTAGCACCAAACTCCTTTAGCACGAAGCTCCTTTAGCACCAAACTCCTTTAGCACCAAACTCCTTTAGCACCAACTCCTTTAGCACCAAACTCCTTTAGCACCAACTCCTTTAGCACCAACTCCTTTAGCACCAACTCCTTTAGCACGAAGCTCCTTTAGCACCAAACTCCTTTAGCACGAAGCTCCTTTAGCACCAACTCCTTTAGCACCAACTCCTTTAGCACCAACTCCTTTAGCACGAAGCTCCTTTAGCACCAAACTCCTTTAGCACGAAGCTCCTTTAGCACGAAGCTCCTTTAGCACCAAACTCCTTTAGCACGAAGCTCCTTTAGCACCAACTCCTTTAACACCAAACTCCTTTAACACCAACTCCTTTAACACCAAACTCCTTTAGCACCAACTCCTTTAGCACCAAACTCCTTTAGCACCAACTCCTTTAGCACCAACTCCTTTAGCACCAACTCCTTTAGCACCAACTCCTTTAGCATCAAACTCCTTTAGCATCAAACTCCTTTAGCACCAAGCTCCTTTAGCACCAAACTCCTTTAGCACCAAACTCCTTTAGCACCAAACTCCTTTAGCACCAACTCCTTTAGCACCAACTCCTTTAGCACCAACTCCTTTAGCACCAACTCCTTTAGCACCAACTCCTTTAGCACCAACTCCTTTAGCACCAACTCCTTTAGCATCAAACTCCTTTAGCATCAAACTCCTTTAGCACCAAGCTCCTTTAGCACCAAACTCCTTTAGCACCAAACTCCTTTAGCACCAAACTCCTTTAGCACCAAACTCCTTTAGCACCAAACTCCTTTAGCACCAAACTCCTTTAGCACCAAACTCCTTTAGCACCAAACTCCTTTAGCACCAAACTCCTTTAGCACCAAACTCCTTTAGCACCAAACTCCTTTAGCACCAAACTCCTTTAGCACCAAACTCCTTTAGCACCAAACTCCTTTAGCACCAACTCCTTTAGCACCAAACTCCTTTAGCACCAACTCCTTTAGCACCAACTCCTTTAGCACCAACTCCTTTAGCACCAACTCCTTTAGCACCAACTCCTTTAGCACCAACTCCTTTAGCACCAACTCCTTTAGCATCAAACTCCTTTAGCATCAAACTCCTTTAGCACCAACTCCTTTAACACCAACTCCTTTAGCACCAAACTCCTTTAGCACCAAACTCCTTTAGCACCAAACTCCTTTAGCACCAAACTCCTTTAGCACCAAACTCCTTTAGCACCAAACTCCTTTAGCACCAAACTCCTTTAGCACCAAACTCCTTTAGCACCAACTCCTTTAGCATCAAACTCCTTTAGCATCAAACTCCTTTAGCACCAAACTCCTTTAGCACCAAGCTCCTTTAGCACCAAACTCCTTTAGCACCAAACTCCTTTAGCACCAAACTCCTTTAGCACCAAACTCCTTTAGCACCAAACTCCTTTAGCACCAAACTCCTTTAGCACCAAACTCCTTTAGCACCAAGCTCCTTTAGCACCAAACTCCTTTAGCACCAAACTCCTTTAGCACCAACTCCTTTAGCACCAAACTCCTTTAGCACCAACTCCTTTAGCACCAAACTCCTTTAACACCAACTCCTTTAACACCAAACTCCTTTAGCATGAAGCTCCTTTAGCACCAAACTCCTTTAGCACCAAACTCCTTTAGCACCAAACTCCTTTAGCACCAACTCCTTTAGCACCAAACTCCTTTAGCATCAAACTCCTTTAGCATCAAACTCCTTTAGCACCAAACTCCTTTAGCACCAAACTCCTTTAGCACCAACTCCTTTAGCACCAAACTCCTTTAGCACCAACTCCTTTAGCACCAAACTCCTTTAACACCAACTCCTTTAACACCAAACTCCTTTAGCACCAAACTCCTTTAGCACCAAACTCCTTTAGCACCAAACTCCTTTAGCACCAAACTCCTTTAGCACCAACTCCTTTAGCACCAAACTCCTTTAGCACCAAACTCCTTTAGCACCAAACTCCTTTAACACCAACTCCTTTAACACCAAACTCCTTTAGCATGAAGCTCCTTTAGCATCAACTCCTTTAGCACGAAGCTCCTTTAGCATCAACTCCTTTAGCACCAACTCCTTTAGCACCAACTCCTTTAACACCAACTCCTTTAGCACCAACTCCTTTAACACCAACTCCTTTAACACCAACTCCTTTAGCACCAACTCCTTTAACACCAACTCCTTTAGCACCAACTCCTTTATCACCAAACTCCTTTAACACCAACTCCTTTAACACCAACTCCTTTAACACCAACTCCTTTAACACCAAACTCCTTTAGCACCAACTCCTTTAGCACCAACTCCTTTAGCACCAACTCCTTTAGCACAAAGCTCCTTTAACACCAACTCCTTTAACACCAACTCCTTTAGCACCAACTCCTTTAGCACCAACTCCTTTAGCACCAACTCCTTTAGCACCAAGCTCCTTTAGCACCAACTCCTTTAACACCAACTCCTTTAACACCAACTCCTTTAGCACCAACTCCTTTAGCACCAACTCCTTTAGCACCAACTCCTTTAGCACAAAGCTCCTTTAACACCAACTCCTTTAACACCAACTCCTTTAACACCAAACTCCTTTAGCACCAACTCCTTTAGCACCAACTCCTTTAGCACCAAACTCCTTTAACACCAACTCCTTTAGCACCAACTCCTTTAACACCAACTCCTTTAGCACCAACTCCTTTAACACCAACTCCTTTAACACCAACTCCTTTAACACCAAACTCCTTTAGCACCAACTCCTTTAGCACCAACTCCTTTAGCACCAAACTCCTTTAACACCAACTCCTTTAGCACCAACTCCTTTAACACCAACTCCTTTAGCACAAAGCTCCTTTAACACCAACTCCTTTAACACCAACTCCTTTAACACCAAACTCCTTTAGCACCAACTCCTTTAGCACCAACTCCTTTAACACCAACTCCTTTAGCACCAACTCCTTTAACACCAACTCCTTTAGCACAAAGCTCCTTTAACACCAACTCCTTTAACACCAACTCCTTTAGCACCAACTCCTTTAGCACCAACTCCTTTAGCACCAACTCCTTTAGCACAAAGCTCCTTTAACACCAACTCCTTTAACACCAACTCCTTTAGCACCAACTCCTTTAACACCAACTCCTTTAGCACCAACTCCTTTAGCACCAAGCTCCTTTAGCACCAACTCCTTTAACACCAACTCCTTTAACACCAACTCCTTTAACACCAACTCCTTTAGCACCAAACTCCTTTAGCACCAAACTCCTTTAGCACCAACTCCTTTAACACCAAACTCCTTTAGCAACAAACTCCTTTAGCACCGACTCCTTTAACACCAAACTCCTTTAACACCAAACTCCTTTAGCACCAACTCCTTTAACACCAACTCCTTTAGCACCAAACTCCTTTAACACCAACTCCTTTAGCACAAACTCCTTTAGCACCAACTCCTTTAGCACCAAACTCCTTTAGCACCAACTCCTTTAGCACCAAACTCCTTTAACACCAACTCCTTTAGCAACAAACTCCTTTAGCACCGACTCCTTTAACACCAAACTCCTTTAACACCAAACTCCTTTAACACCAAACTCCTTTAACACCAACTCCTTTAACACCAACTCCTTTAACACCAAACTCCTTTAGCACCAAACTCCTTTAGCACCAAACTCCTTTAGCACCAACTCCTTTAACACCAAACTCCTTTAACACCAACTCCTTTAACACCAAACTCCTTTAGCACCAACTCCTTTAGCACCAAACTCCTTTAGCACCTCCTTTAGCATCAAACTCCTTTAGCATCAAACTCCTTTAGCACCAACTCCTTTAACACCAACTCCTTTAACACCAAACTCCTTTAGCACCAACTCCTTTAACACCAACTCCTTTAACACCAAACTCCTTTAGCACCAAACTCCTTTAGCACCAACTCCTTTAACACCAAACTCCTTTAGCACCAACTCCTTTAACACCAAACTCCTTTAGCACCAACTCCTTTAGCACCAACTCCTTTAGCACCAAACTCCTTTAACACCAACTCCTTTAGCACCAACTCCTTTAGCATCAAACTCCTTTAGCAACAAACTCCTTTAGCATCAAACTCCTTTAACACCAACTCCTTTAACACCAACTCCTTTAGCACCAACTCCTTTAACACCAAACTCCTTTAGCACCAAACTCCTTTAACACCAACTCCTTTAACACCAAACTCCTTTAGCATCAAACTCCTTTAACACCAACTCCTTTAGCACCAACTCCTTTAACACCAACTCCTTTAGCACCAAACTCCTTTAGCACCAAACTCCTTTAACACCAACTCCTTTAGCACCAACTCCTTTAACACCAACTCCTTTAGCAACAAACTCCTTTAGCATCAAACTCCTTTAACACCAACTCCTTTAACACCAACTCCTTTAGCACCAACTCCTTTAACACCAAACTCCTTTAGCACCAAACTCCTTTAACACCAACTCCTTTAACACCAAACTCCTTTAGCATCAAACTCCTTTAACACCAACTCCTTTAGCATCAAACTCCTTTAACACCAACTCCTTTAGCACCAACTCCTTTAACACCAACTCCTTTAGCATCAAACTCCTTTAACACCAACTCCTTTAGCACCAACTCCTTTAACACCAAACTCCTTTAACACCAAACTCCTTTAACACCAACTCCTTTAGCACCAACTCCTTTAGCACCAACTCCTTTAGCACCAACTCCTTTAGCACCAAACTCCTTTAACACCAACTCCTTTAGCATCAAACTCCTTTAACACCAACTCCTTTAGCACCAAACTCCTTTAGCACCAACTCCTTTAACACCAACTCCTTTAGCACCAACTCCTTTAACACCAACTCCTTTAGCATCAAACTCCTTTAACACCAACTCCTTTAGCACCAACTCCTTTAACACCAAACTCCTTTAACACCAAACTCCTTTAACACCAAACTCCTTTAGCACCAACTCCTTTAGCACCAAACTCCTTTAGCACCAACTCCTTTAGCACCAAACTCCTTTAGCACCAACTCCTTTAGCACCAAACTCCTTTAACACCAAACTCCTTTAGCACCAACTCCTTTAGCACCAACTCCTTTAGCACCAAACTCCTTTAGCACCAACTCCTTTAGCACCAAACTCCTTTAGCACCAAACTCCTTTAACACCAAACTCCTTTAACACCAAACTCCTTTAGCACCAACTCCTTTAGCACCAACTCCTTTAGCACCAACTCCTTTAGCACCAAACTCCTTTAACACCAAACTCCTTTAGCACCAACTCCTTTAGCACCAACTCCTTTAGCACCAACTCCTTTAGCACCAAACTCCTTTAGCACCAAACTCCTTTAACACCAACTCCTTTAGCACCAACTCCTTTAGCACCAACTCCTTTAGCACCAAACTCCTTTAGCACCAAACTCCTTTAACACCAAACTCCTTTAGCACCAACTCCTTTAGCACCAAACTCCTTTAGCACCAACTCCTTTAGCACCAACTCCTTTAGCACCAACTCCTTTAACACCAAACTCCTTTAGCATCAAACTCCTTTAACACCAAACTCCTTTAGCACCAACTCCTTTAGCACCAACTCCTTTAGCACCAAGTCCTTTAACACCAACTCCTTTAACACCAAACTCCTTTAGCACCAACTCCTTTAGCACCAACTCCTTTAGCATCAAACTCCTTTAGCACCAACTCCTTTAGCATCAAACTCCTTTAGCACCAACTCCTTTAGCACCAAACTCCTTTAGCATCAAACTCCTTTAACACCAAACTCCTTTAGCATCAAACTCCTTTAGCACCAACTCCTTTAGCACCAACTCCTTTAGCACCAACTCCTTTAGCACCAAACTCCTTTAACACCAACTCCTTTAGCAACAAACTCCTTTAGCATCAAACTCCTTTAACACCAACTCCTTTAACACCAACTCCTTTAACACCAAACTCCTTTAACACCAACTCCTTTAGCACCAACTCCTTTAGCACCAACTCCTTTAACACCAACTCCTTTAGCACCAACTCCTTTAGCACCAACTCCTTTAGCACCAAACTCCTTTAGCACCAAACTCCTTTAGCACCAACTCCTTTAGCACCAACTCCTTTAACACCAACTCCTTTAGCACCAACTCCTTTAGCACCAACTCCTTTAGCACCAAACTCCTTTAGCACGAAGCTCCTTTAGCACGAAGCTCCTTTAGCACGAAACTCCTTTAGCACGAAACTCCTTTAGCACCAAACTCCTTTAGCACGAAGCTCCTTTAGCACCAAACTCCTTTAGCACCAAACTCCTTTAGCACCAAACTCCTTTAGCACGAAGCTCCTTTAGCACCAAACTCCTTTAGCACGAAGCTCCTTTAGCACCAAACTCCTTTAGCACGAAGCTCCTTTAGCACCAACTCCTTTAACACCAACTCCTTTAGCACCAAACTCCTTTAGCACGAAGCTCCTTTAGCACCAAACTCCTTTAGCACGAAGCTCCTTTAGCACCAAACTCCTTTAGCACCAAACTCCTTTAACACCAACTCCTTTAACACCAAACTCCTTTAGCATGAAGCTCCTTTAGCATCAACTCCTTTAGCACGAAGCTCCTTTAGCATCAACTCCTTTAGCACCAAACTCCTTTAGCACCAACTCCTTTAACACCAAACTCCTTTAACACCAACTCCTTTAGCACCAACTCCTTTAACACCAACTCCTTTAACACCAACTCCTTTAGCACCAACTCCTTTAACACCAAACTCCTTTAACACCAAACTCCTTTAGCACCAACTCCTTTAGCACAAACTCCTTTAGCACCAAACTCCTTTAGCACCAAACTCCTTTAACACCAAACTCCTTTAGCACAAACTCCTTTAGCACGAAGCTCCTTTAACACCAACTCCTTTAACACCAACTCCTTTAGCACCAAACTCCTTTAGCACCAAACTCCTTTAACACCAACTCCTTTAACACCAACTCCTTTAACACCAACTCCTTTAGCACCAAACTCCTTTAGCACCAAACTCCTTTAGCACCAAACTCCTTTAACACCAACTCCTTTAACACCAACTCCTTTAACACAAACTCCTTTAGCACCAAACTCCTTTAGCACCAACTCCTTTAGCACCAAACTCCTTTAGCACGAAGCTCCTTTAGCACGAAACTCCTTTAGCACGAAGCTCCTTTAGCACAAAGCTCCTTTAGCACGAAGCTCCTTTAGCACCAAACTCCTTTAGCACCAAACTCCTTTAGCACCAAACTCCTTTAGCACCAAACTCCTTTAGCACCAAACTCCTTTAGCACCAAACTCCTTTAGCACCAAGCTCCTTTAGCACCAAACTCCTTTAGCACCAAACTCCTTTAGCACCAAACTCCTTTAGCACGAAGCTCCTTTAGCACGAAACTCCTTTAGCACGAAGCTCCTTTAGCACCAAACTCCTTTAGCACCAAACTCCTTTAGCACCAAACTCCTTTAGCACGAAGCTCCTTTAGCACCAAACTCCTTTAGCACCAAACTCCTTTAGCACCAAACTCCTTTAGCACAAAACTCCTTTAGCACGAAGCTCCTTTAGCACCAAACTCCTTTAGCACCAAACTCCTTTAGCACCAAACTCCTTTAGCACAAAACTCCTTTAGCACGAAGCTCCTTTAGCACCAAACTCCTTTAGCACCAAACTCCTTTAGCACCAACTCCTTTAACACCAACTCCTTTAGCACCAAACTCCTTTAGCACCAAACTCCTTTAGCACCAACTCCTTTAGCACCAACTCCTTTAGCACCAAACTCCTTTAGCACCAAACTCCTTTAGCACCAAACTCCTTTAGCACCAAACTCCTTTAGCACCAAACTCCTTTAGCACCAACTCCTTTAGCACCAAACTCCTTTAGCACCAACTCCTTTAGCACCAAACTCCTTTAGCACCTCCTTTAGCACCTCCTTTAGCACCAACTCCTTTAGCACCAAACTCCTTTAGCACCAAACTCCTTTAGCACCAACTCCTTTAGCACCAACTCCTTTAGCACCAACTCCTTTAGCACCAAACTCCTTTAGCACCAAACTCCTTTAGCACCAACTCCTTTAACACCAAACTCCTTTAACACCAAACTCCTTTAGCACCAAACTCCTTTAGCACCAACTCCTTTAGCACCAACTCCTTTAGCACCAAACTCCTTTAGCACCAACTCCTTTAGCACCAACTCCTTTAGCACCAACTCCTTTAGCACCAACTCCTTTAGCACCAACTCCTTTAGCACCAACTCCTTTAGCACCAAACTCCTTTAACACCAAACTCCTTTAGCACCAACTCCTTTAGCACCAACTCCTTTAACACCAACTCCTTTAGCACGAAACTCCTTTAGCACCAACTCCTTTAGCACCAACTCCTTTAACACCAACTCCTTTAACACCAACTCCTTTAGCACCAACTCCTTTAACACCAACTCCTTTAGCACCAACTCCTTTAGCACCAACTCCTTTAGCACCAACTCCTTTAACACCAACTCCTTTAGCACGAAACTCCTTTAGCACCAACTCCTTTAACACCAACTCCTTTAACACCAACTCCTTTAGCACCAACTCCTTTAGCACCAACTCCTTTAGCACCAAACTCCTTTAGCACCAACTCCTTTAGCACCAACTCCTTTAGCACCAACTCCTTTAACACCAACTCCTTTAGCACGAAACTCCTTTAGCACCAACTCCTTTAGCACCAACTCCTTTAGCACCAACTCCTTTAACACCAACTCCTTTAACACCAACTCCTTTAGCACCAACTCCTTTAGCACCAACTCCTTTAGCACCAAACTCCTTTAGCACCAACTCCTTTAGCACCAACTCCTTTAGCACCAACTCCTTTAACACCAACTCCTTTAGCACGAAACTCCTTTAGCACCAACTCCTTTAGCACCAACTCCTTTAGCACCAACTCCTTTAACACCAACTCCTTTAACACCAACTCCTTTAGCACCAACTCCTTTAGCACCAACTCCTTTAGCACCAACTCCTTTAGCACCAACTCCTTTAGCACCAACTCCTTTAGCACCAACTCCTTTAGCACCAACTCCTTTAGCACCAAACTCCTTTAGCACCAACTCCTTTAGCACCAACTCCTTTAGCACCAACTCCTTTTACACCAACTCCTTTAGCACCAACTCCTTTAGCACCAAACTCCTTTAGCACCAACTCCTTTAGCACCAACTCCTTTAGCACCAACTCCTTTAACACCAACTCCTTTAGCACCAACTCCTTTAGCACCAACTCCTTTAGCACCAACTCCTTTAGCACCAAACTCCTTTAGCACCAACTCCTTTAGCACCAACTCCTTTAGCACCAACTCCTTTAACACCAACTCCTTTAGCACCAACTCCTTTAGCACCAAACTCCTTTAGCACCAACTCCTTTAGCACCAACTCCTTTAGCACCAAACTCCTTTAGCACCAACTCCTTTAGCACCAACTCCTTTAGCACCAACTCCTTTAGCACCAAACTCCTTTAGCACCAAACTCCTTTAGCACAAACTCCTTTAACACCAACTCCTTTAGCACCAACTCCTTTAACACCAAACTCCTTTAGCACAAACTCCTTTAACACCAACTCCTTTTACACCAACTCCTTTAGCACCAACTCCTTTAGCACCAACTCCTTTAGCACAAACTCCTTTAACACCAACTCCTTTAGCACCAACTCCTTTAACACCAACTCCTTTAGCACCAAACTCCTTTAACACCAAACTCCTTTAGCACAAACTCCTTTAACACCAACTCCTTTAGCACCAACTCCTTTAGCACCAAACTCCTTTAGCACCAACTCCTTTAGCACCAACTCCTTTAGCACCAACTCCTTTAGCACCAAACTCCTTTAGCACGAAGCTCCTTTAACACCAAACTCCTTTAGCACCAAACTCCTTTAGCACCAAACTCCTTTAACACCAACTCCTTTAGCACCAAACTCCTTTAACACCAAACTCCTTTAGCACCAACTCCTTTAACACCAACTCCTTTAGCACCAAACTCCTTTAACACCAAACTCCTTTAGCACCAACTCCTTTAGCACCAACTCCTTTAGCACCAACTCCTTTAGCACCAAACTCCTTTAGCACCAACTCCTTTAGCACCAAACTCCTTTAGCACCAACTCCTTTAGCACCAACTCCTTTAGCACCAACTCCTTTAGCACCAACTCCTTTAACACCAAACTCCTTTAACACCAAACTCCTTTAGCACCAAACTCCTTTAGCACCAACTCCTTTAGCACCAACTCCTTTAGCACCAACTCCTTTAGCACCAAACTCCTTTAGCACGAAGCTCCTTTAGCACCAACTCCTTTAGCACCAACTCCTTTAAGGCAAGGCAAGGCAAGGCAAGTTTATTTGTAGAGCACAATTCATACACAAGGCAATTCAAAGTGCTTCACAGTTGAAAACAAATAGAATCAATAAAAACATCAACATAAAATTAATCAATTACAGTAAAAGGCGAGAGTGCAGATAAATACTTTCAGTCATATGCATTGGTAAAAAGAACTGTTTTCAGCCTGGATTTGAACATTGTCAGAGTTGAGGCCTGTCTCACGTCCTCGTGAAGACTGTTCCAGATTTTAGCTGCATGAAACTGAAACGCAGCCTCACCGTGTTTATTATTGACTCTGGGAACCACCAGGAGGCCCCTCCCTGAAGTTCTCAGGGCCCGAGATGGTTCATACGGCTCTAACATGTCAGAGATGTACTTTGGAGCTAAACCATGAAAAGACTTGTACACGAGCAGAGCTGTTTTAAAGTCTATTCTCTGAGTGACAGGAAGCCAGTGCAGAGACCGGAGCACTGGACTAATATGGTCATATTTCCTGGTTCTTGTCAGGACTCGAGCAGCAGCGTTCTGGATGTACTGTAGCTGTCTGATAGCTCGTTTAGAGAGGCCAGTGAGTAGGCCGTTACAGTAGTCTAACCTGCTGGAGACAAATGCATGGATAAGTCTCTCTAAGTCTGGTTTTGACACTATTCCTCTGATCTTAGCAATGTTTTTCAGATGGTAAAAAGCTGCTGATGTTATTGCTTTGATGTGGCTGTTTAAGTTCAGGTCTGAGTCCATGATCACTCCTAGATTTCTAACCTGATTTTTTGGTTTTAGAGAGAGAGACTCAAGGTGACTGACAACACTTTGTCTTTGTGCCTGTGGGCCAAAAACAATGATCTCAGTTTTGTCTGAGTTTAGTTGGAGAAAGTTGTTTTGCATCCACAAACTGATCTGTTGGATGCAGTGACAGAGTGTATCTACAGGCCCATGTTCACCAGCCGTCAGTGACACGTAGATTTGAGTGTCATCTGCATAGTTGTGGTACGACACATTGTTGCTGTTTATTAGCTGACCCAATGGAAGCATGTACAAGTTGAATAAGAGGGGTCCCAAGATTGACCCCTGGGGGACTCCACAGGTCATGGCAATTTTGTCTGAGACACAGTTGCCAATTTCAACAAAGTACGTCCTGTCCTCGAGATAGGACTTAAACCAGTTTAGAGCAGTACCAGAGATTCCCACCCAGTTTTCTAGCCTGTGAAGTAAGATCCCGTGGTCCACTGTGTCAAAGGCAGCGCTCAGGTCCAGCAGAACTAAAACTGAGACCTTACCTGCGTTGGTGTTCATGCGGATATCATTTGTCACCTTGATCAGAGCTGTCTCAGTGCTGTGGTGGGGCCTAAAGCCTGACTGGAAAGTATCAAACACATTGTTAGACAGGAGAAAGTAAGTGAGCTGCTGATATACTACTTTCTCTAGGACTTTTCCTAAGAATGACACCAAACTCCTTTAACACCAAACTCCTTTAGCACCAAACTCCTTTAGCACCAACTCCTTTAGCACCAACTCCTTTAGCACCAAACTCCTTTAGCACCAAACTCCTTTAGCACCAAACTCCTTTAGCACCAAACTCCTTTAGCACGAAGCTCCTTTAGCACCAAACTCCTTTAGCACCAACTCCTTTAGCACCAACTCCTTTAGCACGAAGCTCCTTTAGCACCAAACTCCTTTAGCACCAACTCCTTTAGCACCAAACTCCTTTAACACCAACTCCTTTAGCACCAAACTCCTTTAGCACCAACTCCTTTAGCACCAAACTCCTTTAGCACCAAACTCCTTTAGCACCAAACTCCTTTAGCACCAACTCCTTTAGCACCAAACTCCTTTAGCACCAAACTCCTTTAGCACCAAACTCCTTTAACACCAACTCCTTTAGCACCAAACTCCTTTAGCACCAACTCCTTTAGCACCAAACTCCTTTAGCACCAACTCCTTTAGCACCAACTCCTTTAGCACCAAACTCCTTTAGCACCAAACTCCTTTAGCACGAAGCTCCTTTAGCACCAAACTCCTTTAGCACCAACTCCTTTAACACCAAACTCCTTTAGCACGAAGCTCCTTTAGCACCAAACTCCTTTAGCACCAAACTCCTTTAGCACCAAACTCCTTTAGCACCAACTCCTTTAGCACCAAGCTCCTTTAGCACCAAACTCCTTTAGCACGAAGCTCCTTTAGCACCAAACTCCTTTAGCACCAAACTCCTTTAGCACCAAACTCCTTTAGCACCAACTCCTTTAACACCAAACTCCTTTAGCACGAAGCTCCTTTAGCACCAAACTCCTTTAGCACCAACTCCTTTAGCACCAACTCCTTTAGCACCAACTCCTTTAGCACCAACTCCTTTAGCACCAACTCCTTTAGCACCAAACTCCTTTAGCACGAAGCTCCTTTAGCACGAAGCTCCTTTAGCACCAAACTCCTTTAGCACGAAGCTCCTTTAGCACCAAACTCCTTTAGCACGAAGCTCCTTTAGCACCAAACTCCTTTAGCACCAAACTCCTTTAGCACCAAACTCCTTTAGCACCAACTCCTTTAGCACCAAACTCCTTTAGCACCAAACTCCTTTAGCACCAACTCCTTTAGCACCAAACTCCTTTAGCACCAAACTCCTGTAGCACCAAACTCCTTTAGCACGAAACTCCTTTAGCACCAAGCTCCTTTTGCACCAAACTCCTTTAGCACGAAACTCCTTTAGCACCAAACTCCTTTAGCACCAACTCCTTTAGCACGAAGCTCCTTTAGCACCAAACTCCTTTAGCACCAAACTCCTTTAGCACGAAGCTCCTTTAGCACCAAACTCCTTTAGCACCAAACTCCTTTAGCACCAAACTCCTTTAGCACGAAGCTCCTTTAGCACCAAACTCCTTTAGCACCAAACTCCTTTAGCACCAACTCCTTTAGCACCAAACTCCTTTAGCACCAAACTCCTTTAGCACCAACTCCTTTAGCACGAAGCTCCTTTAGCACCAAACTCCTTTAGCACGAAGCTCCTTTAGCACCAAACTCCTTTAGCACCAAACTCCTTTAGCACCAAACTCCTTTAGCACCAAACTCCTTTAGCACGAAGCTCCTTTAGCACCAAACTCCTTTAGCACCAAACTCCTTTAGCACCAAACTCCTTTAGCACCAAACTCCTTTAGCACCAAACTCCTTTAGCACGAAGCTCCTTTAGCACCAAACTCCTTTAGCACCAAACTCCTTTAGCACCAAACTCCTTTAGCACCAAACTCCTTTAGCACCAAACTCCTTTAGCACCAAACTCCTTTAGCACGAAGCTCCTTTAGCACGAAGCTCCTTTAGCACCAAACTCCTTTAGCACCAAACTCCTTTAGCACCAAACTCCTTTAGCACGAAGCTCCTTTAGCACGAAGCTCCTTTAGCACCAACTCCTTTAGCACGAAGCTCCTTTAGCACGAAGCTCCTTTAGCACGAAGCTCCTTTAGCACCAACTCCTTTAGCACCAAGCTCCTTTAGCACGAAGCTCCTTTAGCACCAAACTCCTTTAGCACCAAACTCCTTTAGCACCAAACTCCTTTAGCACCAAACTCCTTTAGCACCAAGCTCCTTTAGCACAAAGCTCCTTTAGCACCAACTCCTTTAGCACCAACTCCTTTAGCACCAAACTCCTTTAGCACCAAACTCCTTTAGCACCAAACTCCTTTAGCACTTATTCATTAACTGATTGATGGCATTTTCATCATATTTTAGTGCATTTTCTTTTTCTAAAATCATGAAGAGTAATTCAGAAAGTTTATTATGATTGCCTAAAGACCCATTTTACAGTTGACTTGTGTTTCTCCAACATCGTGCCGCAACAGCCTATTGACATTTTGTTTCCACACTCAAAGTCAATCTGCCCCTTATTGTGTTATTATATCACCAAATATGTCGGTATCCTGATATTTCTCATTTTGTGATTTATTATAGATCAGGGGTGCCCAGAGTGGGGCCATAGGGTGACCTACTTTTGCGCTGCCTGTGGTTAATACCAACTCTCTCCCATTCATCCTCAATGGTGAATTTGGATGCAGTACACTGTTTGGCCACCAGCGTCAAATTGGGGGCGCTGTTTCACCCCTTTCGCAAAAGTTAAGGAAACACTGTGTCTTGGTGTTTATCACAGAGCGTTGTAGCATCAACTTTCACAGTTTTCCGACTTTTATTGCAAAGGTTGTTGACATTAACAAAGGTGCATGTTAAAAATTGACTTATGAAATAATAATAATAAATCGGAACATTATCCTACATAATTCTTAAAAAACAAAGAAAAAAAACAAATGGCTAAAATAAAATTCATCAAATTACGAACATGTAATGGCCCTCTGGTAAAATAGCACACAAGAGAAAAGTAAAAAAGAAAAAAAGAAAAGGATGTATATTGTATCTACATGATCTGGCGACCCCCCAAATTCGTCTCACGACCCCCAGGTTGAGAACCACTGCTGTAGATACAGGTGTTTTGTTTTTTTACATTTTGCACTATATTGCTACAATAGGTGCCGTTCACGATTTCGAATGTGATGATGTCATAATGTCAGATGGAGGGCGGGGCCAATACAACTCTATGGGAGAAATTCAGTTTTTGGAAGAAATCTCCAAAACGAAAATTGACAAATGTTTTTCCTCTTCAGTGTTTGATCGTGATCGGATTCACAAACCTGTGATGTTATTTTTATGTCTGAAAGTCTTTTCTATTGGACAACATCACGCTCATGTTTTCTCATATTGTCACCACTTTTTGACATTTTTTAGAGATAATAATTGTACATTAGTTCATATGTGACAGAGGAGACGATGAACTTTGTGACAGTTTGTGTTTCATGTGGATTCCACGTGAACGCCGCCTATTGTTGATTTTGTTTTACTAAAACTAGGCTTTTGCCAGAGTTAACATTTGTTTTAATATAGCATGATATTTGTGTAGATAGAATCAAATGCAAATGGATATGTAAAAAATAAACTATAGTTGGGGCTGTGCAATTAATCGAAATTCGATTACGATTTCGATTACAACAGTAAACGATTACAAAATTAGCATAATTGCTAAAAAACGATTATAATTTTTTTTTCAGTTTTTGAAAAAAAAATTCAATTTTTATTTATTATTATTTTTTTATTTTTTTTTATTTTTGCATTTTTGTCACTTTTTTGCTGGATTTTTGTCTTTTTTTTAAATGGATTTTTGTCTTTTTTGCTGGATTTTTGTCACTTTTTTGATGGGTTTTTGTCACTTTTTTTTAATGGATTTTTGTCTTTTTTGCTGGATTTTTGTCACTTTTTTTAATGGATTTTTGTCTTTTTTGATGGATTTTTGTCACTTTTTTGATGGATTTTTGTTACTTTTTTGATGGATTTTTGTCTTTTTTTTTGCTGGATTTTTGTCACTTTTTTGATGGATTTTTGTCACTTTTTTGATGGATTTTTGTCACTTTTTTGATGGATTTTTGTCACTTTTTTGATGGATTTTTGTCACTTTTTTGATGGATTTTTGTCACTTTTTTGATGGATTTTTGTCACTTTTTTGATGGATTTTTGTCTTTTTTTGATGGATTTTTGTCACTTTTTTTAATGGATTTTTGTCTTTTTTGCTGGATTTTTGTCACTTTTTTGATGGGTTTTTGTCACTTTTTTTTAATGGATTTTTGTCTTTTTTGCTGGATTTTTGTCACTTTTTTTAATGGATTTTTGTCTTTTTTGATGGATTTTTGTCACTTTTTTGATGGATTTTTGTTACTTTTTTGATGGATTTTTGTCTTTTTT
This sequence comes from Gobius niger, assembly GCF_951799975.1. Lineage (NCBI taxonomy): Eukaryota > Metazoa > Chordata > Actinopteri > Gobiiformes > Gobiidae > Gobius > Gobius niger. The sequence continues at coordinate 98,566 of NW_027639266.1, read as the reverse complement.
TTTTGCTGGATTTTTGTCACTTTTTTGATGGATTTTTGTCACTTTTTTGATGGATTTTTGTCACTTTTTTGATGGATTTTTGTCTCTTTTTTGATGGATTTTTGTCTTTTTTTGATGGATTTTTGTCACTTTTTTGCTGGATTTTTGTCACTTTTTTGCTGGATTTTTGTCACTTTTTTGATGGATTTTTGTCTTTTTTTGATGGATTTTTGTCTTTTTTCTGCTGGATTTTTGTCACTTTTTTGATGGATTTTTGTCACTTTTTTGGTGGATTTTTGTCACTTTTTTTGCTGGATTTTTGTCACTTTTTTGATGTTTTTTTTTTTAAAGGCAACAAATAATCGTTTGAATAATCGTGATTTCAATTATGACAAAAATAATCGTGATTATTATTTTTTCAATAATCGAGCAGCCCTAACTATAGTAACTATTATTATTTGCAGTTATATGTGTTTCATGCTTGACATCGCCATATTCGGCCGGCGACCCACAGGCACTTTTTCATTTTGGCCCTCGGAGACAAAAAGTTTGGGCGCCCCTGTTTTAGACCATATCCGTAATATCATTTATTGTTCATTCTTGTTCCAAAAACGTTGTGGGTTGTTCTGCCTGTGCTGAGCCTGACCTGCGCTCTGTTCTGCCGCAGTTGGAGATGGAGAAGCTGCAGCTGCAGAGCCTGGAGCAGGACCACCGCAAGCTGACGGCGCAGCTGAAGGACGAGCGCGACAAGAACAAGCACGTGGTGATGATGCTGGTGCGCGAGTGCAAGCAGCTGGCCACGCGCGTCGTCGAGGAGTCGCAGCGCTTCGACGAGCTGCAGACGCGCCACGACGAGGAGGCGCGCTGCTCCTCGCGGCTGCAGGACGAGCTGGACGCCGAGAGGCACAAGGCCCAGCAGATGGAGGCCAAGATGGAGAAGCAGCTGTCGGAGCTGGACACGGAGCGCGAGCAGCTGCGCGCCAAGCTGGCCCGCGAGGAGACGGAGAACCAGAGCCTCCGGCAGCAGGTGGAGGCGCTCAGGACTGGGCAGGGCGAGGCGGGCGAGGCCGAGGAGAAGGAGGAGGAGTCGGAGAAGGCGGAAACGGCGTCGGTGTGCGTGGCCACGGAGCCGGTGGCGTCCAGGGCGGTCTCCTGCCAGACGGAGGAGGCGGAGCCGGCGGCGAAGAAGGGCCCGCTGTCCATCCCGGTGAAGCCCAGCAGCTACGTGGGGCTGAGCCTGCCCAAGTCGCGGACGCTGAGCGCGGAGAACGGCGGCGGCGGCTCGGAGGCGGCGGCGGCGGCGGCGGGGGCGGGGCACGTGGGCGGGGTCCCGAGCGGCGTCAGCCCCCGGGTGCAGGCGGCCCGGTACAAGTTCCAGGAGCAGCAGGAGCAGAACCAGAACGGGTCCCAGAGCAGCCCCCCCGCCCGGGACCTGTCGCCCACAAACCGGGAGACCAACTTCGCCGCCAAACAGCAGGCGCGGCACACGGTGACACAGGTGAGGCGCACAAAACACAGGTGAGGCGCACGGTCACACAGGTGAGGCGCACGGTCACACAGGTGAGGCGCACGGTCACACAGGTGAGGCGCGAAAACACAGGTGAGGCGCACGGTCACACAGGTGAGACACACGGTCACACAGGTGAGGCGCGAAAACACAGGTGAGGCGCACGGTCACACAGGTGAGGCGCACGGTCACACAGGTGAGGCGCACGGTCACACAGGTGAGGCGCACGGTCACACAGGTGAGGCGCACGGTCACACAGGTGAGGCGCACGGTCACACAGGTGAGGCACACGGTGACACAGGTGAGGCGCACGGTCACACAGGTGAGGCGCACGGTCACACAGGTGAGGCGCACGGTCACACAGGTGAGGCGCGAAAACACAGGTGAGGCGCACGGTCACACAGGTGAGGCGCGACAACACAGGTGAGGCGCTAAAAACACAGGTGAGGCGCACGGTCACACAGGTGAGGCGCACGGTCACACAGGTGAGACGCACGGTCACACAGGTGAGACGCACGGTCACACAGGCGAGGCGCGAAAACACAGGTGAGGCTTAAAGAAACACAGGTGAGGCACTAGGGCTGGGTGCCGTTGAACGATACCAGTCTAGTATCGAAAAAGTAAAGTATCGAAAGCAGGTGCCAAAAGATAATACAGTTTTGATGCTGTTGGTCCAGGGACAGCATTATTTTTATTTTCCCCCACAATTTTTCTCTATTTTTTCCCAAATTCCCCAAATGTTTTTCTTTTTTTTTTACACATTTTTCCCCAATTATTTTTCTTTTTTTTCTTACTAACATTTTCCCTGTTTTCTTCCCATTTTCCCCTATATATATTTTTTTTTTATGTTTTACATTTTTTTTCCTTATTTTTGCCACTTTTTCTCAATTATCCCCCCAAATTTCTCCTAGTATTTTTTATTTTTACACATTTTTTATTTTTTTTACATTTTTTTATTAATTTTAGTTTTATTGTATTAATTTTTTATTTTTTATAAATATTTAACAAATATTTTATTTATTTTTTTATTAATTCAAAATTAATGTTTTTTTGTTGTTTTTTTAAACTAGTTTTTCCTTCTTTTTTGGCCCAATTTTCCCCCAATTATTTCCCATTTTTCACACATTTCTTGACGTTGGAGATGAAGCCCATGTTGTAAATCTGCACATTATTGTTCTGCTTTCAGGTCCTAGATGACAAATATTTCAGTAAATCACAAAAAGTATTGTTAAAGTGAAAAACTGGCCGGTCACACAGGTGATGTTTCTCCATCATTCACACGTCCTAAGAGGAGGTTTAGTCCCTGCACGTGAATCTGACCCTAAAAAAGCAGAAACTGAACTCTGATTTAGCATTGAGCTCGTTTTTATATTTATGCTAACTCCGATGGGCGTGGAAAGCCCGGCTCAGGGTTCCTTCGTAGCTTTGGACCTTCATGAATCTGCTTTAAAGAGCTCCATTCCGCTTCATCCATGTCTTGTTTTGCTGATCCCGGACTCTGTTTCCCAGGTCTTGTCGCGGTTCACGAGTCCGCCGAGCTCCGCGCCGCTGAGGCCGGGGCTGCCCCACTCGGCGTCGGAGAGCGGGCCGTTCCCGGGCCGACTGAGCCACCCCATCGGCATCAAGTCCCCCACGGTGGCCCGCATCGACCGGGGGAACCCGCCGCCCATCCCGCCCAAGAAGCCCGGCCTGTCCCAGACGCCCGCGCCCTCCGCCAAGAGCGGGGAGGGCGGGCGCGCCGGACCCAAGCCCGGGACGCCGCAGCTGCCCCCCAAGCCCGCGCTGGACCTGGTGCCCGCGCTGGCCGCCGCTCAGGTAACGGGGTCTCGCTGGAGGGGGGGGGGGGGGGTTCAGCCGGTGTCAGGTTTGACCGAACAAAACGTGCTGAAAGACGGATCTCGACGAGCAGGGATTCCACGTCTGGACAGAGGGGGCGCCGATGCATTTCCCTCAATACTTTCATACTTTTCCAATCGGCTTGTTGCACAATGTGGCTACGCTAGTTCCTCTGAGCTGAAGCTGTGGGCTCTAGTACTTCCTGTCCGTGTTCATTTCCATTAAGATTAGCTCAGACCAGTGAGTTCCTGGTAGAAATATTTCCATAGCGGAGACGTTTATGTTTGTGAGGATCAGGGAGTTTGTCTTGAAGCTAAAGGCTAATTTAACCTCTTAACTCCCGCCTGAACCGAGAGGATCTTTTTTCATCACGTCAGATTTTTTTATTTTCATTTTTGTCACTTTTTTGTCATTTTTTTGTCACATTTTTGTAATTTTTTGGTCATTTTTTTGTCACATTTTTGTCACATTTTGTCACATTTTTGTCACATTTTTGTCATTTTTTTGTCATTTTTTTGTCACATTTTTGTCATTTTTTGGTCATTTTTTGGTCACATTTTTGTCACATTTTGTCACATTTTTGTAATTTTTTGGTCATTATTTTTGTCACATTTTTGTCATTTTTTGGTCATTTTTTTGTCACATTTTTTTCATTTTTTCGTCAATTTTTTATCACATTTTTGAAATTTTTATCACATTTTTGTAATTTTTTGGTCATTTTTTTGTCACATTTTGTCACATTTTTGTCACATTTTATCACATTTTTGTAATTTTTTGGTCATTTTTTGGTCACATTTTTGTCACATTTTTGTCATATTTTTGTCATATTTTTGTCACATTTTAGTAATTTTTTTGTCATTTTTTTGTCACATTTTAGTAATTTTTTTGTCATTTTTTTGTCACATTTTATCACATTTTAGTAATTTTTTTGTCATTTTTTATCACATTTTTGAAATTTTTATCACATTTTTGTAATTTTTTTTGTCACATTTTTGTCATTTTTTGGTCATTTTTTTGTAATTTTGTCATATTTTTGTCACATTTTGTCACATTTTTATCACATTTTTGTCATTTTTTTATCACATTTTTGTCACATTTTTGTCATATTTTTGTCACATTTTTGTCATATTTTTGTCATATTTTTGTCATTTTTTTGTCACATTTTTATCACATTTTTGTCATTTTTTATCACATTTTTGTCACATTTTTGTCACATTTTGTCACATTTTTGTCATATTTTTATCACATTTTTGTCATATTTTTGTCATATTTTAGTAATTTTTTTGTCATTTTTTGTCATATTTTTGTCAAATTTTTGTCATATTTTTGTCACATTTTATCAATTTTTTGCAATTTTTTGGTCATTTTTTGGTCACATTTTTGTCATTTTTTGTCCATTTTTTGTCAATTTCTTGTGACATTTTGTGACATTTTTGCCACATTTCCATCATTGTTTTCGTCGAGAAAACCTGCTCGGTTCAGGTGGGAGTTAAGGGGTTAATGCTTTACACAACTTGAAATAGTGCCTTTATATATATTCTTTTATAGCATGTTAGCCTTTAGCTTCAAGACAAACTATCAATCCTTCATGATCACAGGCGTCTCCGATCTGAACTCGTTCATCATTATTTGAACACAGTAAATGATCATCGACCGGGAACTCACCGCCCACAACATAATCTTTAGAAAACAGGATTATTATTCCAGGAAAAGAAAACAGACAGGAAGTCCAGGCGCTCACACCTTCAGGTCAGAGGAACTAGCATAGCCACACCGCGCAACAAGCCAATACCTGAACTAAAATATGTGTGTGGAGGATCTGCACATTTCAAGGCCGTGGGAACCCAGGGTGCTGAGGGCGCCGCAGCACCTCCTGGTGGATAGTTTGTGAAGTGCAGGCAATATCAACCCCTTAACTCCCACCTGAACCGAGCACATTTTCTCCAGTTTGGCTTTACCCCAATCCAAAAGCTTCTGGAAAAAAGGTGTGAAAATAGCAACAAAACTGAGACGAAAACAATGATGGAAATGTGACAAAAAAGTGAGAAAACATTGACGAGAAAGTGATAAAAAATGTACAAATAATGACAAAAATGGACAAAAAATTGACGAAAAATAGTGAAAAAAAGGACAATAAAGTGAGAAAAAATTGTGAAAAAAAGGACACAAATTTGACAAAAAAACGAGAAAAAATTGACAAAAAGTGTACAAAAAAATTACAAAAAATGACACAAATGGACAAAAATTTGACGATAAATTGCGAAAAAAAGAACGAAAAAGTGATAAGAATTTGACAAAAAAAATGCGAATAATTTGACGAAAAACTGACAAAAAATTAACAAAAAATTAACAAAAAAGTGAGAAAAATGTGACAAAAAAATTGCGGAAAAAGTGACCAAAAAAGGACAAAAATGGACAAAAAATGCTGAAAAATAGCGGAAAAAAATGACAAAAAAATGACAAAAATGTGACAAAAAACGACAAAAAAACGACAAAAAAGGACAAAAAATTGACAAAAAAATGACAAAAAATGTGACAAAAAAATGACAAAAATGTGACAAAAAACGACAAAAAAACAACAAAAAAATGACAAAAAAAAGACAAAAATGTGACAAAAAATGACAAAAAATTTACAAAAATGTGACAAAAAATGACAAAAAAATGACAAAAAATTTACAAAAATGTGACAAAAAATGACCAAAAATTTACAAAAAATGACAAAAAATTGACAAAAATGTGACAAAAATGTGACAAAAATGTGACAAAAAATGACAAAAAAATGACAAAAATGTGAAAATGAGTTGAATACCCAACAAAAAAATGAAGGAAAAAAAATGTGATGAGAAAAGATCCGCTCGGTTCAGGCGGGAGTTAACAGGTTAACGTCGTTCCTGGACAAACAGCATCAAAACTTGAATCAATATGATTTTTTCAGTATCTACTTTCGATACTTAGTTTTTTTGACGCTTTGATTGGATATTTGAGCCTCTCAATAAGACGCTCACTCGGCCCTGAGGCTGGAACAAACATCATGTGGTCTTTTTAAAGGTTTAGCCTAACAAAGCTAGCTCATTAGCTGCAGCTGTTTCCAGATGTGGATTCCCTCAGGTCGAGAACTAAAACTATCCACCTGTTAGAGCGATCTCACTCTGCTTAAATCCTGAAGTACGTGTTCGGTCAAACCTCAAACCTGTGACCGTCGCTGGAACCTCCGCCTCGAACCACAGGCTAAAGCATCTTCATGTAAAGGATGTGCATGTGTCGTATGTGTCACGCGTGTAGCTGTGGAAATGTCCCGTGTTGTGATTAACCGTGTCATGTGACTGTCATGTGATCGCCCGGACAGAGCGAGACGGCGTCCACCGCATGTGCCATTCCCCCTCCATCTCCCTCTAGCCTCGAGGCGACAGCGTCAGGTAAACGGGGCTCCTCCCACTGCACCTGCAGGCCCCGCCCACCACACACCTGTCCTCTCACCTGTCCGCTCTCCTCCATTCATTACACTCACAGATCATCACGTCACATCCTCGTTTGGACAAGTTCATGTTTCATTTATATGTATTTAAATGACTCAAATGAATAATATAATAATAACAATAATAATATATATATACATTAACCTGAGTTATTTAGACTGAAGTGATTCATCTGCCAGTGGAACAAGTGTTTTTCATTCACAAATACTGACATGTTTGGTATCCACGTGTAGCAGGAAAGGCTGTGATGACGCTGCATTCCAAATATGGGCATTTCCTTTGTGGGAGACAGTTTGGAAAAATTTGGCAAATGTCAGAAATGTTTTGAAGATTTTGAAACATTTTGGAAATATGAAAACATTTCGAAATCTTTTGAAAAAATTGGGAAATTTGGGGATTTTTTTTTTGGAAACATTTTAAGTTTAAAAAAAAACCTGGGATAGGATTGAATTGGAATAAAAAAATATAAGATTTTAGAAAAAAATTGAAAAAGTTTTGGAAAAAAATGTGTACATTTTACAACAGTTTGGAACAGTTTTGAAAATAAAAAGAAACATTTTGGGAAAGTCTTGGAAATTTGGGGAACCTTTTGGGGGAAATTTAGGGAAAATTTGGGATTTAAAAAAAAAAATTCTGTTCATGTTTTGAAAAATTGTTGAAAACCAATATATTTTTTGGGGAAAAAATTTGAAATGTCGTCCAACATGGCTGGTTTTCCCACACTTATTCATTCACAAATACTGACCTGTTTGGTATCCACGTGTAGCAGGAAAGGCTGTGACCGAGATGACGCTGTAATCCAAATATGGTCGTTTCCTTTGTGGGAGACAGCAGCGGCTAAAGGGAGGAATATACTATAATATATATATAATAGACTGTCCGGTATTTATATGACTTGCTCCACTGGCAGATTTGATGAATTACTGACTCAGATGACTAAGTCTGGAACGCTCTCCAGACCTCCTGCTTCTGTCCGGACTCCTCTTCTCTGTCCGACACCTTTGCTCCATGTCTCTCCTCCATCGGTCGACCTTTCACTCTGTAAAATCTCCATCTCGTTGATTTAAGGCTTTTATTCTCACACTTTGACTCTAAAGTTTGGCTCTGAAGCTGATGCCAGAGGCTCCTCCCACCGCTCCACATCAGCCAATCACAGCTCCTCTTCCTGCTTCCGCATGGTTTTGGATCTTCTTGTGTTTCATGTTCTTGTTTTGACGGTGTGAACTTTAAAGTGCTTTGAAGAGTTTCATGAGCCTCTTAACACTTCCTTGTTTGAGTTTTGTTTTGTTTAGAGTTTTGTTTTGTTTACAGTTTTTCCACACTGAGATCTGTTCTTAGCTTAGACGAGTTCATGTGCACCTGTCTGGTCGTCACGCGTGTCCTCAGTCACGTAAACACAGACGGCGTTAGCATTTAGCCTCTGTAGCTCCAAACCAGGTGAAGACAGAAGCGACCGAGCTCTTCTATGTTTCACTATTTAACCTCTTAACTCCCGCCTGAACCGAGAGCATCTTTTTCCTCACGTCATCAGATTTTTTTTCCATCATTTTTTTATTGGGTATTCAACTCATTTTTGTCACATTTTTATTTGTCAATTTTTAGTCAATTTTTTGTAATTTTTTGTCACATTTTTGTCATTTTTTGTAATTTTTTTGTATTTTTTTGTCAATTTTTTATCACATTTTTGTCACATTTTGTCGTTTTTTTTTGTCAATTTTTTGTAATTTTTTGTCAATTTTTTAATCAATTTTTTTTCACATTTTTTCAATTTTTTGTCTTTTTTGGTCAAATTTTTATCACAGTTTTGTCACATTTTTGTCATTTTTTCGTCAATTTTTTCATCAATTTTTTATCACATTTTTGTCAATTTTGTATTTTTTTTCATTTTTTGGTCATTTTTTGGTCATTTTTTGGTCAATTATTAATACAATTTTTATCATATTTTGTCACATTTTTTGCCACTTTCTCATCAATTTTTTGTCACTTTTTGTCAATTCTCACTTTTTTGTCACATTTCCATCATTGTTTTCGTCTCAGTTTTGTTGCTATTTTCTCAGCTTTTTTCGATATTTTTGTAATTTTTTGTCACATTTTTGTTGTTTTTTGCCAATTTTTTAATCCAATTTTTTTCACATTTTTTTTTATTTTTTCGTCAATTTTTTGTCACAGTTTTGTCTTTTTTTTTTTTGTCATTTTTTGTCATTTTTTTTCAATTTTGTGTATTTTTTTGTCAATTTTTTTTATCACATTTTTGTCACATTTTTGTCACATTTTTGTTGTTTTTTGTCAATTTTGTATTTTTTTTGTCAAAATTGTGTCCATTTTTTTTCTTCATTTTTTTGGTCATTTTTTATTAATCAAATTTTTATCATATTTTGTCACATTTTTGTCAATTTTTTGTCAATTTCTTGACATTTTTGCCACTTTCTCATCAATTTTTCGTTACTTTTTTGTCAATTAATTCTCGCTTTTTTGTCACATTTCCATCATTGTTTTCGTCTCAGTTTTGTCGCTATTTTCTAACCTTTTCTCCAGAAGCTTTTGGATTGGGGTAAAGCCAAACTGGAGAAAATGTGCTCGGTTCAGGTGGGAGTTAAGGGGTTAGATATGGATTTTCTAAGTGGATAAAAAGGGGAACTAAACTATATTTGAGGGTTTGTTTGTTTCCTCCTTGTCGTTATTATTTTCTTGTTTTGTTTAAGTGCATGCTCTAACCGCCCGCCCTGTGTTTCCCCGTGACCCCGTGACCTCGTGACCCCGTGACCCTGTAGCACTTTTAGCCTCCTCTTTCCCCCGTCGTCTCCTCTGTTTCTCTTTAACTCTCTTTAACCCTGCGGTGTTCACGTCCCGCCACGCCCTAACCCCGCCCTCTTCCCCCCCGTCTCCCCCCCCCCCCTCTAGGCCGCCGCCCCCCCGTAGCGCCCGGGGCGGGGGGAGCCGGGTCCGCAGGCCTGGATTCGGACCCGCTCCTGCTCCCTGCTGCTGCTGTCCAGGAACACGCCACTTTAATGTCAATGCTGCTCCACCACCGACCACGACACCACCCGGAACCACCACAGGAACCACTACAGGGACTACAGGGACTACTACCACCCCCGCCACCCCCCCCCGACCAACCCCCCCCCGATCACCACCACGACGACTGGGTCCACCGGCTCCGAGTCTCCGCCCTCTTCGCCGCTGCTCAAAACGGAAACACAGGTGAGACCGAGTTTAACCAGGCTAGTGCTAGGCTAGTGCTAGGCTAGTGCTAGTGCATGTCTATGGTAACTAGTAGCCTGCATTAAAAACAGGAATTCACAAAGCAGCTTTCTATAAATCAGATATGGCAACGTTTGGAGGTCGAGCCCATGATTTAGAAGAGGTTTTTAATGGAGGCTACTAGTTACCATAGACATGCACTAGCCTAGCACTAGCCTAGCACTAGCCTAGCACTAGCCTAACACTAACCTAGCACTAGCCTAGCACTAGCCTAACACTAACCTAGCACTAGCCTAACACTAACCTAGCACTAGCCTAACACTAACCTAGCACTAGCCTAACACTAACCTAGCACTAGCCTAGCACTAGCCTAGCACTAGCCTAGCACTAGCCTAGCACTAACCTAGCACTAGCCTAGCACTAGCCTAACACTAACCTAGCACTAGCCTAACACTAACCTAGCACTAGCCTAGCACTAGCCTAGCACTAGCCTAACACTAACCTAGCACTAGCCTAACACTAACCTAGCACTAGCCTAGCACTAGCCTAACACTAACCTAGCACTAGCCTAACACTAACCTAGCACTAGCCTAACACTAACCTAGCACTAGCCTAACACTAACCTAGCACTAGCCTAACACTAACCTAGCACTAGCCTAACACTAACCTAGCACTAGCCTAACACTAACCTAGCACTAGCCTAACACTAACCTAGCACTAGCCTAACACTAACCTAGCACTAGCCTAGCACTAGCCTAGCACTAGCCTAACACTAACCTAGCACTAGCCTAACACTAACCTAGCACTAGCCTAGCACTAGCCTAACACTAACCTAGCACTAGCCTAACACTAACCTAGCACTAGCCTAGCACTAACCTAGCACTAGCCTAACACTAACCTAGCACTAGCCTAGCACTAGCCTAACACTAACCTAGCACTAGCCTAACACTAACCTAGCACTAGCCTAGCACTAACCTAGCACTAGCCTAACACTAACCTAGCACTAGCCTAACACTAACCTAGCACTAGCCTAACACTAGCCTAGCACTAGCCTAACACTAACCTAGCACTAGCCTAGCACTAACCTAGCACTAGCCTAACACTAGCCTAGCACTAGCCTAACACTAACCTAGCACTAGCCTAACACTAGCCTAGCACTAGCCTAACACTAACCTAGCACTAGCCTAACACTAACCTAGCACTAGCCTAGCACTAGCCTAGCACTAGCCTAACACTAACCTAGCACTAGCACTAGCCTAACACTAGCCTAGCACTAGCCTAGCACTAGCCTAGCACTAGCACTAGCCTAGCACTAGCACTAGCCTAGCACCACTAAACTCTTCAAATATAAGGACTGCAGAAAAATATATATATAACTCCAGGAATCAGCATCACTCTGGATGACTAGGAAATGAGGCTTATGTCAAAAATCCTGAAATATCCCTTTAGATCCCTTTAAATCCCTTTAAATCCCTTTAAATCCCTTTAAATCCCTTTAAATCCCTTCGTCTAAAATCTTAAAGCTTCTTGGTAAAGGCGTCAAAATAGCGACAAAAACGAGAGAAAAACGTGACCAAAAAAGAATAATAATGACAAAAAAATTACTGAAAAATGGACAAAAAAGCAACAAAAGAGCGAAAAGGTTTGATGAAAACGCAGCAAAAAAGTGACGGCAACAAAGTGAGGAAAAGAATGTACATGTTGTATCTTCAGGGGAGGCGTTTCTCTGGCCTCTCATCGTCATGTCAGGGATCATGTTTAGAACGCTGGTCATTATCTGGTACCTTCTGTCGGTGCTTGTTTTCCCGATAATGACCAGCGTTCTAAACATGATCCGCTTATTATCCGGCCATTTGCAACTGAACACACACAACATAAACTTCATACACTTTTATGAAGGTCGAAAGGTTTAGTTAATGACTTCCGCCACAAATAGTTCCCAAAAGTTTGCGCGTTGCTCGGCAGCGTTTTGCTAGGCTAGAAGCAGCAAGGCTAGCAGCTAGCCTAGCAACTTAGCTGAAGGCGCAGTTGGAGGAATGGTGGTGAAAGTTGAAAGTCAGACTCACGCTAACTTCACGAGCGATTCCCCGACTTCTCTCTCAGTGACGGACAGATAGTGTCGCTACTACGTACGTGCGGAGTGATATGAAAGCACCAACTCCGTTACCATTGGCAGCGTCATTATTTTTCTCAGAGGTCCTTTATGTAAGGATTAAACAACGAGGAGCCGCATTAGACGGTTATAATGCAGGACGCGGAGTCGAGAACACCACGACGCGCAGTGGAGTCATTATAACGTCTAACGCGGCTCCTCGTTGTTTAATCCGCTTATACCAGGGTCCCACAAACGTAACATTTATAATAAATGTGTTTTTCTCATTGACTAAACTCACTAAATCTGCCAGACTACGGGACTATTTTATCTGGGTTATTAGCCGGTCACTGAAGGCTGGTCTCAGAGCGAGTCATTCTCCGCAGCTATTACGAGGATCTCAGTCAGGCTCAACGACACAACATCAGCACAGAATCACAACACAACAGGACTAACCCGGAAACACTTTTCCCTGGAAGTAAACACCGATATGCGGCACTCGTGGGCAGGAGTTATTTACCTTTTACACTGTTTAACCTGAAGCTAAAGCTAGCTAGCTCAACCAGCTCAACTGTTTATGGAAACAGCTGCGGTGGAGTCGCTCACACCTGGGCCCCCCCAACTCAAACTTTTATGTTTGACTTTACTAATCCAGACAAAGATGCTTCAATGCAGGATCATTTTATGTACGCCTGAAAATGATGAATAGCCTTAACCGTTTCCAATAGAAATGTAAAGCTCATATGTTATTAACAGTAGCTAACCTAGCTGCTCACTCTCCTCTACAAACATTTAGCAAACACTAAATCCATCTCATACGTTCCTGTCAGTCACTAATTACGCCTTTATCTGATTCAGCTGTGTCAGGCGTTGCTATGGCGACGCCACAGCGGAGTGATATCCCAGTGATTTAACTACCGGACTACGTGTGCGGTTACACCAAAATAATGCACCAGCCAATCAGAATCCAGTATCACCCAGAACATGGTATAACAGAAAATAATGACCGGGAGAACGTTGGGAAATCCCGTTCAAATCAACGGAGCTTCTGCTTACGCTGTGAAGAGCCGTGTAATAAGTGCAGATAAACAGAAACATCTCAGCCTGAATTTAATAATGAAGTTTTGCATCAGTAATGAGGGATGGAAACACATTTAATCGATTATTGATGAAGTAAATGTATTAATGAACATGAGCAGGTCGTATTTGAATTCCTATATATATATAAACACTGGAAGTGTTTGTGGGAGACGGAGCCGCTGAAGAAGAAGAGCTGATGAAACAATGACCTGAAGAGACGGATGAAAGCGTCATATTTATATTTATATTTATATTTATATTTATATATTTCTTCAGACGTGTTCTCAGCCGCTCATGGAGAAACAAAGTCTCTCCACGTGTAAAGTAAAGAATCGTCTGTGAGCTCTGTTTGTGTCTCAGTTCTATAAATACTGCGACATGAACATAATGACAGCGTTACTGCTCCCTCTCATTACTGCAAACACATGAGCGCCTGGTCCCGGGTTCCACTCCTGACGGGGGCGGGGCCTGTCCGTGGGAAGGTTTATCGTCCTGCTAAAAACAGGAGCAGGTTCTCACGGGCGGCGGAGGCGTTAGACGTTAGACGTGGCCAAAGTCCTAAAAAGCCTTAAAGACCAGTTCACATCATGCCTCTATTATATATATATATATGACGGGGCCCAAACCTTTTGTCTCTGAGGCCAAAATGAAAAGGACCTGTGGGTCGCGGCCAAACACGGCGATGTCAAGTGTGAAACTGCAAATAATAAGTTACTTTCTGTTCTTTTTCAGTAGCCTATACATTTGCACGTGATTCTATCTATGCAAATAACGTGCTACAGTAATATCAATGTTAACTGTGGCCAAAGCCTAGTTTTAGTCGAACAAAATCAACTATTGCAGGAATATAGTGCAAAATGTAAACAACACCTATATCTACAGAACCTACAGTGACTTTAAATCATTCATTTGATAAGAAGGAACATAAGAAAATGCCACATTAGATCATTGTGAAAATGTCAGTTCAGCATAAATGATTTTATAATAAGTACATTTTTAACATGTACGTGTCAACAACCTGTGCAATACAAGTTGGAAAACTGGGAAAGTTGATGTTCCAACGCTCTGTGATAAACACAAGACACCACAAGTGTTTCCTTAAAGAGGGGGTGTTCTGCTTTTACACATAGCACCAGTCTATATCTCACTACAATGATGACAAACCTTCTGCTGGTCTGTAAATGCAGTAAATTAGAATAACTGCCTTGTATAAAATGTCTCTCTCAAAATGGCTGTAGTGAATGTCTTGAAATAGGCCTCTGTCTCTTTAAGAACCTCTGAGCCTTTAGACACGCCCCCTCCACACGCTGTCTGTGGCATCAGTGGGGAGGGGGTTCTGCTGAGGAGCAGTGGTTGGTTACTCGGCTGGTGACGAAAGCTCGGAGGCGTCTCCAGGAGGTGGGGGCGTTCCTAGGAGGACTCAGGCAAACCTATCCCTAAAATGGCCGCCATCAGAGTTTTTACAGATTACTCAGAAATACGTGAATGTGCCAAGGCAACACTTCAGCCATGTTTTTAATGAGGGAATGACAGAATAACATGATGGAAAGCTTGAAAAAGTCCATTTTGCAGAATACCCCCCCTTGTGAAAGGAGTGAAACAGCGCCCCCAATCTGACGCTAGTGGCCAAAGAGTGTACTGCATCCATGTTTACCTTTGAGAATGAATGGGAAGAGAGTTGGTATTAAGACGAGCAAAAGTAGGTCAACCTCTGGGGCCAACAGAATTGTCCACACTTTGGGCCCCCCTGCTCTATGACGTATAGATCCTCTGTCCACGTCGTCTCTACAGGGCAGTTTGCCGGTTAAATAATCCAAGGACACATATTCAGGTAGTGCACGGTGCTGTTCTGCAGCTGCTTCGTCAGGAATCAGGTTAAGAAGAACACATTTCCTTCCGTCCTGTGAAGTTTCCTCCCACACTTCCCAGTCACATGGTCAAAATATTTTACACAGTTCCATGCAAGATCCCAATCATCATCGTTTATATCCAGCTCGAATTCCCGTTCCCAGAGCTGCTTTAAATGAGAAGTTCTTTTAGTTGGTTGTAAGAAGACTTTACAGAGTTTTAGTCCGAGGTGAGAACAGCTGCTTCTCAAAGGCAGATATCGATCGGTCTGAGAGTGATGATGTTTTTTGTTCTCACTGGTGTTAAACTCTCTCCTGTTTGTGGACTCTTCCAGACGACCTGAAGCTGCTTCTCTCCGCTGTCGACGCCGACGTCTCGGACTCAGACGGATTCTCTCCGCTGCACTTCGCCGCCGCCCACGGACACTCCAGGTCACTCTAACACTTTGTCACTCCTGTAGAAGCTCCTGCACCAGAGTCACTCCTGAAGCCACCAAGTCACTCAGCATCACAACCTGGAACTGTACTGTTATAGCCCTCGTGCATCCCCAGTTGTGCCTGACAGTTGTGTGCAGGGCTGGACTGGCAGAAAAAATCGGCCCGGGACTTTTGGGTCAAGACCGGCCCTCTAAAAACAGTCATATTCAATGCAATAGTCGAGGTGATGAGCAGAACAATAAGTCCTTGGCTTGAACTAAAACAGTATAAGCTACGGATCGAGGACAATAGCTGCCATTTTGTTTCTGCCGAATTCAAGCTCACGCCTCAGAGACTCAACACTTTAATCTTTTCATTTATAACTTGAAGGAACTTTTGTAAAATGACTGAACAATCTTAAAATGTGCGTTCCGTTAATGAAGTTCCTCTCGCGACTGCAACACAAATAAACTTCTCAAAACCAACCAAATGATCCGACTGTAGATGAAGATGAAACCGTAAAACTCACCACAGAGTCTGAGAGGTGTGGAGTGAGAACAGAAATCCCAAAAAGGCCAAACATTGTACACTGCGTTCCAAATTATTATGCAAATGACATTTTTCTAAGATTTTCTAAACTGTCAACTCAAATGAGAGTCAGCATAATTTTCAAGTCTTTAACTGGTTGAGGATCATCTAAATGTGGTTGAAAAAACCTCCCAGTGATAACAGTATTTTTTTCAAAAAGAAATATAGTAAAAACCTCAAAATCCACTGTTCCAAATTATTATGCAACTCATTGTTTCAATACATTTTAAAGCTTGTAATTAACTGAAAATGGTCATTTGTTGTATTTGTAGCATTAGGAGGTCATACTTACTGAAATCAAAAGATATTTCAATCAAAAAAATATTAACAGGTCAAGTTATATTTTACCATAGGACCTTCTTTGAGCAGCTTCAAAATTCTAAAATCCATTAAAATTGTGAGTTTTTGTAGAGTTTCTGCTTGGATTTCTTTGCAGGATGTTAGAATAACCTCCCAGAGCTGCTGTTTGGATGAAAACTGCCTCCCACCCTCATAGAAGTTGTTTTTGTTGAGGCTCAAAAGGTTCTCAACAGGGCTGAGGTCAGGGGAGGAGGGGGTCCACATCATGAGTTTCTCTCCTTTTATGCCCATAGCAGCCAGTGATGCAGAGGTTTTCTTTACAGCAGGACATGGGGCGTTGTCATGATGAAGATGATCTTGTTCGGGAAAACACGGCTCGTCTTTTTGTACCATAGAAGACAGTGGTCAGTCAGAAAGAGGTCATTTTCACACCTTCAGGGATCCTAAAGGGACCGACCAGCTCTCTCCCCATGATTCTGACTCCGCCCCCTCCTTACTGACGTCACAGCCTTGTTGGGACATTGTGGCCATTCACCAACCATCCACTACTCCATTGATCTGACCATCCAGGGTCACACGGCCTCATCAGTGAACAAGACTGTTTGAAAATGAGTCCTCATGTATTTCTGAGCCACTGTTTCTGTTCATGAACATTCAATTAACCATTTAGGGGAGGCCCGGATAGAAGGTTTATGCACAACTGCAGCCTCTGGAGGGTCCTACAGCTTCATGTTCGGGAGACTCCAGCTTTGTAGCATCTGTTCTCTTAATCTGATGTATTTGTTTGGCAGAAACTGTCCATATTGTGCCTTTATCTGCACAAACCTGAGTGTGCTCTGAATCATCCACAAATCTCTTATCATTACGATGATCGCGCTTCATCTTTCATGAAATATCAAAGGTGTTCATACCTAGACCAAGACATTCAACTATTTCACGCTTTTCATCAGCAGAGAGATCCTTTTTCTTTCCCATATTGCTTGAAAATGATGATCTGCATAATACAGTGGAACATCCTTTTTCAGTAATTTTTCCCTTAACTGGGCTTAACCTGAAAACTG